>NC_092361.1:16932037-17223176 GCF_030848805.1 Temnothorax longispinosus
GAATTTCAGTTAACAATATAAATGAGTGAAGTATAATTCAATGATTTTGTTTTAAAAAGACACATAAAAAATTGTTTCAGATTATTATTATTAGAATTGTGTTGCTTAAGCAGACATGACTTATAAAATTAGCGGAATTTTTCCTTTATTTATTACATAAACAGATTTACATGTAATATGTCAGCGTCGGAATCAAGTCAACAATTCGGAATCTAATCTAATTTTTCACGGTCGTCTCGCGCAGATCTCCGAGATTCGGAAACTGGATCGAGTTTGATCGGGTTGGCGATATTCGACGGCGCTTTATCATTCGATTAGCGACTGTGTGACGGAAACTGGGGTAGAAAAAAGAGAATTCTACGGGTGGGAACGAAATGCAATTGAGTCTTTGTTGCGCTTTTGACCCCGAAGTCGACTAGACTGGCTAGTGTCTGCCCGTGTTTGTCCCGCGCAAACTTTGTTTTTGCAAATAGAACCACGTGTTCCTCCGTTCACCCTCTATCCCTCCCTGCTCTCCGTGCACTTCTACCCCTCTTCGCTTCGTTCTCTCTGTGTCCCTCTTCACCCTTTCTCTCTCTTTCTCTTTCCTTCTCTCTCTCTTCTTCCCTCTCACATCCTCCATCTCTGAATCCACACCCCTTTGCGCACACATGCGACAGGTGCCCGACTGGTAAACTATAACAAAAAAGCAAGCTCATTCAGACGATTTGCGCACGATTGGCTTCGCTGTTTGATTAAGGAGTTTATCCGGCATCGGAATCCACGGCGATTTCGCCGCTTCGGTGTTCGTTCTCGTTCGGGCTGGTTCTCGCGTGCGAAGCAGCTAATAAAATTCTCCTAATGTACACAGTACTGACTATTAATTTACGAATGTTTATAAAGGATTAAATTGTGGGTAAAAAGATATCGCTACAAATAGTGTAAATCAATCCTCACGTACCAAAAATTGCAGAAATTGTATATAGTAATATTGGTACTGTGTACTGTGTTTTCCGTAAAATAACATTAAAAGTGTAATAAATCACATAGTTATTTTATGATTAAATTATAAAACGGCAAAGCAGTAAAATAGTCAATGAGATTTAATAACACGATTTAATGAAAAACTTCGAGTCAAACAGGAATGCTGTATACTCTTCAAACAGATTTCTTGTTTCCTTAAAATTCATTGTGGATATGTCTGATGAGACCGAGACGCTGCGTCACGTGACTCGAAACATGTGTGGCACATACTAATTGAAGGGCCGGTCAGAAGCAACACGGTAGCGAGCCAGGCGATTAACACTTCCCGAAGACCACACGCATTTCGGGTTCCACGTATTAGAAAGCCGTTTTTGTGTGAGAAAAAGAGAGTTGGATTCGAATGTACGAATTGAATGAAACACGATAGATGTATTATCAGATAATCGTTTATTAACGAGATCATGCGCGCGGACATTGCGACACAAATGATATAACGATGATACATCTAAAGTTAACATGTCTGAAGTTTTACTTCTTTAGGCCGCAGATCGTAGACGTGTGATTTTATAAGAAATGATGAGAAAAAAAATTTTCTCCGAAAATTTCTCAGATTTATTAAGGTGAACCTTCGACTGATAGGTTCTCTCATTTATTGCCCACACGCGAATTTATAAACTACGGGGTTTTAGTATTGTTATTTGTACAAACTATACACACCTCGCGCGAGCGCGCAAAAGGATCGTGCCGAGGATGGCAACGACAGGGAAGATGTGAAAAAGCGACGACTTTCGGAAGTTCATGAAAGTTCGTTTACACAACTCTTTCCCTCGCTGCGATGCATTATGCTCTCGAGACGTAGTGACCTGAAATCTTCGACCTCTGCCGCTCTTCTCGAGGGAACAGCAACGCGTCTCGTTATTCAGGTGTGCTTTCTATAGGTTTGCGTTATACAACGTGTTTCGAAAATCGTGTATAGAGAATGGTGAGATTTTCTATTATTAGCAAACGCGTAAGATTTCAGAAAGTGTTTCTGCTCTTTGGCAAAAATACCGCTTTCGAAGCGCCAAAAGGTTTACGTAGCAATATCGTATAACAATAACTTGTTCTTGTAGGTAAACAGAATTATTTCATAATTGTCATCATTATCTATGATTATATCGAAACCATAGGTATCCTAGATTTCAAACAAAGAAGGAAACTATATTATATATATGTCGAAAGTTTGCGAGATATGTGTAAGAACTTCTCTAAGAATTATGAAAAACTAATATTAAATGTGCATATAGACAGAAAAGCTTATGCAGTTTAATTACTAGACAAACATAAGAAAATCTACAATATATTATATATTTTGTCTCACTATGTATATAAATATTAATTTTATTTAAAGAACTTATTTGTTCTCAAATAATTTTGCCGCAAATACTTATTGTTTTATCATATATAGATAAACTTTGCCAACGCAGGCTGAAATCAGCAAGCTTGGCTTGTAATAAAATTTATGTATTATTGCACGGTTGTTGTCTAATTTTCGCGCAAACGCGAAAAGAGAAAATACGGTTCGAGAGTTCGATTTAACTGATACGAAACGTGCATCTCGAGACTGGTGTCATTTTCTACCCGGTATGCTGTCCGGCCGACTACTTCTTCTGATGGAGTGCTTCGTCCGCGCGCGCAATCCCGAAGTGCACTCGAGGCCGAGTCGAGAGAGACCTCTCTACATGGGTGGTCCATTCTTCTTACGCATGCATTATATAAGTCTTGTAAAGTTCACACTAAGGACAACAGAAGCCGGCCAGACGATAGGATTCGTTAATTGTACCCGGTGACCGACCCGAGAAGAATGCGGGGAATGAGTTCAATCCAGAAATGCGACAGAAATTGAGATTTCGTTGTTACGTACGTCTATGAACCATTAAATATTAATATGACGCGCTTAACGAGGAAAGGCAGTAATTTTTGCTTCGAGATACATTTGCATTCACCAATAAGACACGAATCTGAATTGCGAACGTAAGAAATTCTTTGGAAAAAATACGGTTAATCCCCGTAGCAATGGTATAAAAATTACTTTTGGAACACTCTATACATGGCGTGCAATTCAGACGAATACAGAATCCGTCGGTTGTGGTCATAACTGATGCTCTAAAGCATGACTTGAGAATATAAGAGATACATATGCTCAGAATCGGTTACCATACGAAGTTGTCACGTTCGTTGCTACTGATATGGTGATTTGTCATCTTCCCACGCTGGGATCGTGGGTAATAAAATTACATACATAAACCCTGCAAATTTCTTTCTTTCCTTCTCTTTCTCTATTTTAATTTTTGTAAATTGTACGTTAAAAGAGGTATGTCGAGAGACTGAAGTTTTATAATAAAAAGTATTTATAATCAGTTTTTTCAAATCTTAATCTAAGTTTTACTTACAAGAAAATTTATTATTTACTTTTTGCTTTAGAAAATGCTTATTGCGCACATAGAAATTAATTTATAAAGAAACAAAAGGAAAGAATAAACCCGAAGATTATTTGAAGAGCTTTGTTATCTTAAATTGTGTGATAGTTCGCTGTAAAATTAAAAAAGGAATTACATTTTACCGTACTTTTTATTCGCCAAAGTGACGCAAAAATATGTGTGACTAGGCGTGAAAATAACAGTTCATAAGCAGGATTAATCCTCTTTCAAAAATGGTCCAGAGCAATATGGCCGATTCATCATGGTGTGTCCTGTTCACTCTCCTCTTTTGGACTTTGGACAATGTACACGTGGGATCTAGAATTCTGGGAGAGAGCGGGGAGACATTGCCTGTATTTTGAAGATAAGGACAGACCCTATATCGTAACGCTGACAAGCCCGACCCTTTCAGTACGATCAGATTTATCTCGCTTGCCCTTTAGGTTTCGCTTCATCTTCACCCTCTCATTGGAATTTCACACGGCCACGGTCCATCCCGTGCAGATGTAAAATATGAGACGCTTATATAATTGATGACAAATCTCGATTTAAATATTAGACAATTTATAATTCATTCCAGAATTCAGAGAATTGACTTCTATTTATAATTTTATATACCTATCACATACTTTGACATTCTAGTGATGACTAAAAATTTGTTCAAAGTCTGAACCGTGATTGCACATACTTTGACATATAATTTATATTCTCTTTTAGGTATATACATATATTTCAAATGTTTAAATGTTTTCCACATTGTAGAATACATACAATTATAAAAATAAAACTTTGATTTGAATTACAGATTGTATAAAGTAATTTATTTAAAGCAGAGCTGGGATTTAGTTGCATATTTCGGGCTGATTTTGTTAACGCCTACTATTTCCCATTTTGCCACTCATGCCATAGCGTAACATAGATATTGCAATGTAGCATAGATATTGCACACAATTTTTTAAGACCGCTTAAAATTGCGGATAGTTTTTTAAGACCGCTTAAAAACGTGAGCGGTTTTTTTGAAAACGCATAAATGGGCGTTTTTTTTTTCAATACGCTTAACATACGCCGGAGTTTTTTTTAAAGCGCGTAAGAAACTCCAGCGTTTTTTTTTTTTAAGCGCTTAAAGTTGTCTAGTTAAGACTTTCACAATTAATAAATTGAAAGTTTTCTGCTATTAATAATTAACCAGATATTTCATATTGATTAATATGATTACATTTCTGTACATTATAGTACGAGCGCTCGTGAGTTGAAATATCCCGCGTTGTGTTTACACGCGTTTGCGGCTCGCGTTGTTAAGACAACGGCGTCGACAACGAAATCGGCCCGAAATGGGGATTTCGTTTAAATTTAAGTTCCAGCTCTGATTTAAAACACACTTGTTGTATCATGTCATTGTATCCAGCTAAATAAGTAGTATGTTTTTAAGTATATTGTAGCTACTATATACCGGTTATTAATTTATATAAACATTAAAAAGAAGTTTTCATATTTTTGACTAACAATATAGATTTTTTGATATAATTTTGTTGCTGAAAATTAAATGAAATATTGATTTTACTTTAGAGTAAATATTTTATATATGAAATATTAGTTTACGCAGATTGATTTTTATTAAAATTTTGTTTCATTATAAATGTTTAGAGAAAAACTAACAATTATTATAGTAATAGTATATATGTATACATAAAATGGAAGCTCGAGCTCGAATTTTTTTTTATTAAACTAAAAAAAGAAACATATAAAGAGCTCGAGCATTTACTAAACAGTAGAGTCATCTGGTAGATTTTATAAGAGATAGTTCAGGACGAATAATATGCCGTCAGTTTTGTATATCTCGAAGTTAACGATTGACGATAATTACGAAATAAAGATAATTAACTTATTAGAAAATACTGTGAATGTATAGAAATATAAATATATATTATTTTGGCTATTTATTATTATGCAGTAACCCTAGATCCGTAAAAATTTAGCTATAACTTTCACCAAGATATCTCAGAAGCTTGTTACAACACAATTTAATCATTTAAGATATGAGAACGATTGTATTCATATTAAGTTTTTTTATATTAATACTTTTTATATGCACAAGATGCTTAAATATTTTTCGTAACGTCTTTATGTATTCTTCTTTAATATTAAAAATTCTTCTAAATTTCCTTATTGACAAAACGAATTATTATCAGTCGGCAAATTCAATAGATGTTCGATCGCAATAGCGTTACTCTATAGATAATATTCTTTCGTTTCACATTTTGTACCTTGAATCAATAATCATTGCACCACTAACGTTGTTATCCTTAGTCGATCACCTTAGTCGACTTGTTTTTATTATATTATCGATCCTTTTTTAATTTATATATTAATTTATAAATCGATACAAAATTATGGTTATCTGGGTATATGTGATACTGACAGCGGATAATCTGAAATAAAAACAAAACTTTAAAAATTTCATTTGGCGGCAATTTAATTTGTAAAATTAAATTGCAAAATATTGTAAAATTAAACGCAAAATTCTAAATCTATACATATATGTTGCAAATATTATATAATAAAGTTTAAATAACGAATCTAAAATTAATAAGTAAATTGATAATTAAATTAAGTTAATGCATTTTATACTTTTACATAATTGCAATATTTTTAAAGTATCATTTTATGATTATTTTTAATGGTTTTTTGTACAAGGATATTATTATTAAATATTATTGTTGAAGATAACAAAACCTATCTGATTTACTTTAACAGTTATAATCATATATACATTTGTATAATACATATATTCTATATACTGTATTTTGTATTTACTTACTATATTTTCGATATGTTGTGATAAACTTTTATTGCACTTCTTTAACATATACAATTTTCATTTTAAGCAAATAATTTCTCTTTAGATGGTCTGGGATGATGTATACATAGATGTAGGTAGAGACAGGACACTGCAGGATTTAATAGATGTTAATTTATTGTGATTAATATTGTTCTCTTAACACTATATCTTTTTTAATCTTTCAACACGTATTTCCTTACAATGTATTCTAATGATTTTATCTATATCTTTAAACAACCACTTTCTTCTTTTGCTTTAACAAAAGCGACCGATTCGGCAATTTAATCAATGAATGTCGGGATGAAACATTCAACTGTACTTCGTGACTGCAATAAATAAAATATTTAAGCTACGTCTGCATCAAGATTTCATAACCCGTAATTGATAGTTTGCTGACATTGTGCGACATAACGTTGAACTGTAAGCCACAGTTTGGCATAAAAGTATAGCAGAGCACGACATCATGTATAAGATATGTATTTTAAAACTGTTGCGTGTGCGAAAACATCGTTCTGCGTGGGGACGCAAAACTGCAAGTTTTATGCCACGATAATAATATAGTTGTCGACTGCATAGACGGAAGTCGCAGATAAAAAATTGAATTGCGAAAATATAGACTTTTTTATGGTCAGTTAAATCTTCTTATTTGTCTACATTTGTGCTACAAAGAATTATATTCGTCGTATATTGCAGTGCTCAATACACCTGTATTTTTTAACTACCGATAATCAAAAGACACTAAATTAAAAACTATCACCGTTCTTTTATTTTACAATTAGTTTCTTTTTAACGAAAATTTAATTATGCATTATTATTTTACAGTTATTTAATATATGTATGTAATTTGCTAACTGAAAATTATGTTTTTGTAAATTATAATAAACATTTTATTTATGATGAAATAATCAGAATCTTTCTATGATATCGAAAGTAATATTTAAAAAAAATAAAAAAATATATATGAAACTTATATAATACAAGAACGTTTTGTATAATAAAATCTTTGCCTTATAACGTTACTGGGCACGACAAGTAAAAAAGAAATGAGCGTTTTGACTTTCACATTTAAAGTTCTTACCATTTGCGGATGTTGGCTACCAAATTCGTGGACGTCATGGTACAAACGTATCCTGTATGATGTATATACAATCCTCATAGGTTTGCTAGTAAATACATTTACGTTGTCACAATTGATGGATTTAATTCTATCTGTGGACAACGCTGACGACTTCGCCGAGAATTTCTATGTGACGCTTGCCAGTTTCGTGTCATGCTGCAAGATGTTTAGTTTATTGAATAATCGTAACAATATTGCGATGCTGATCGACACTCTGATGAAGAAACCATATAGGCCTACTGAACACGATGAGATAAAGATTCGACAGAAATTTGACAAAATCGTACAGCAAGTATTTTAATAATAATTATTAGTTATGCGTAATTAGTTAAACGTAATAATGTGTTATACAGAATTAAATCGTTATGTGAGAGAATAACAGTCACACAAAAAATATTGCGCATAATATAACATATTGTCATATAATTAGGCATTGTTCATATAGGACCCAAAGCCACAAATACAAAGCACCTTTTTTTAAAAATTGATTTATTCGAGGATTAATTTTACATGACGTTAAATTAAAGTGTTAGAGTGTATTGGTTACGGCGTTATGTACGTTTCTTGTGCGTTGACCTACGTTACGTTACGTTACGTTATCATACGAGAGTCTTGTGCGGAGGCTCTTACTATTGGTTGGTAAAGTCTAATGAAAAAGATGACAAAAAAAATCTGAAAATGTCTATTTTACAGAACAAATACGCTCTACTACGCAACTCTGGTCGAATTGACATGTGCATTTGCTTTAGTAACACGTGTGTTTGAAGACTACAGAAAACACAGACTAGCTTTCCGAGCATGGTTACCGTTCAACTATTCTTCGCCGATGCTATTTCGAATCGCTTACGTTCATCAATCGATAAGCTTGACGGCTGGATCGGTCCTTCATATTGCTTGCGACAGCCTAATTTGCGGATTATTGATGCACATTTGCTCTCAGCTGGAAATATTAGAGTGTCATTTGAAAAAAATCGTGGACAAGCCACATTTTCTTCGTGAATGCGTCGTACGGCATACATGCATTTTTCAGTCAGTGTTCTTTATTATTATTTTTCGAAACATACATATAAGAATATAATTAAAAGTATAAATATAAAAATATAACCAGAAATGTTTGAAAGTTACGTCCAATCAATTTTAGATTCGCATTAATGGTGAATGAAAGATTTAGATTAACAATCACCATCCAGTTTTTAGTGAGTATGTTAGTAGTGTGCTTCAATCTGTATCAACTAACGCAGACGAGCATGTTAAGTGCGAAATTTATTCAAATAATGTTGTATATGTTTTGCATGCTGGCACAAATCTCTTTTTATTGCTGGTACGGAAATGAAGTTAAGCTAAAGGTATGCATAGATATATATTTTTAATATATATAATTTTGTATTTTTTCTCGCATTTTTTTTTGTTTTTTTTTGTACATATTTGAGATAGTATATATGCATATATTTTAATGTCTAATACACTGAGAGAACAGTATATTAATAGTTAATATACATGCTTTGTCGTTAATGTAAGAATTTTTTATGTCCGTCCCTAATAAATATTTCTTCATAATTAATATATGCTATATTGCGTATCACTGAATATAACTACATTTATCAGTATAAAAATAATATTACTGCATACCTTTATTAATAATAAAGATTATTAGTAATAATATAACATTGACTTTCTTTGTCATAAATAAATGTATGTTTGCGTAAAATATTTTATCAATTTCGACAAATGAAATAATTTATTTGAGATTATTGATTATACTTATATTAATAATTAATATAAATTTGTTATTTACAAAGACATTACATTTAATATACATACAATTTCATATAAATTGATGGTATTTTTACTATACAGTTACGTATATTATTATTAAATATTACGAATTTACATTGACATTTGTATATTTCTGACAAAGATATCAAGTCTAAACTCATGGTATATTAATAATTAAAAAAGTATTTCTCTCAGTGTATGACAGTAACATGTTAAAGATATGTCAAATTGTTGTATCACAAAAATTAATTTATACATTATTAAAGTAAAATATTAAGAGAGAGACAGAAAGAGTGAGTGAGAGAAAGAGAGAGAGAGAGAGGGCGGGTGAAAATACTTATGTTTTGAATTAGTTTATAAATTTTATTTCATTTTATCATACTTTGTATACATATAGACATATAAAATCAATTTGCAAAAAATGCAATTTGAGTCTTTCTCTATTTTATTTTAAAATTAAAGTTAAAAAAATTGAAAAATGAATTTCTCTCTCTATATATATTTTTAAATACAGAGTCAGCAACTGGTCAGTAGTGTGTTCGAAATGGAATGGTATGCATTGGATTATCCAGTGCAAAAGAGTTTGTTAATAATTATGAAACGCGGTATGGTACCTATCGAGTTCACCAGTGCCTACGTTATCTCTGTGAATCTTCAATCATTTGTCAGTGTTAGTATAAAAATTGATTTTTAATCTAAAATTAGTGAGAAAAACTCTATTTTTAATCAACAAAATTAGTGATTGAGTTTAAATTATAACTAAATTTATGAAGGTTTTTTTGCATTTAAGTAAACATAAATATGCAATAAATTGATTTAAAATAGAATGTATGATTAAGTTAAACCTAACTTTTTTAGCGTTTTATGTTACACGGTTGGATAGTTTATTAAAATAATTTATAATTTAATTATAGTATTAATTTTTCCATGTTTTGTTTGTGTTGTTAAATATAAATTGTTAATTTATAATACAAGTATACATAGTAAGCAAATAATTTTATTTATTGCAGTTACTCAAGACATCGTATTCTGCGTATAATCTGCTTCAACAAATGCGATAATAAAATAGTAAAAGTACGAAAGTAAAAGAAAATTAATATTTATGTTTGTATAAACGTTATCTTTGTACGAAACAAATGTGCGTATAAAAGTAAAACATTAAGTTAGAATATCGTAATCAATAATTTGTGTATTAAATAAAATTACTAGATAAAAAGATATCTCATATGTTGTACAATATTTCCTCTTGTGCGCACCATTTATAGGCAATATCTTTATAATACTTTAAAACTTTTACTCACGGTTTATGTCAACGGTATGATTATCTTAATATGTTTAATATGTTTGTTAAATTGTTATTATGTTTGTGAGAATTTGTTCAATTACTTGTATTTTAAAAATCATGTATATATTAAAAATATTTAAAATTTTACTATTTGAAGAAATAGAGCAGTCAACATAAAGAGAGAAGATTTTCGCTACTGTCGCTACTGCCACTTATACAATCAGCTTGAAGTAAAACAATTTTTCAGTAAAAGAAATATACTTAATTATTCACGACGGTGATCGAGGACTTTTATTCTTTATTCTCAATACTTCGCAAGACATTATTTTATTCATGATTTTATTTTCATAGAGCTACATGTCATAGTAATATGAGACTTATATCTAACGATTGCATTTTTCTCTACTTGATATATGACAAAATTATCTGAGGAACACAGTTGTACAATTTGAATAATAAAAATCTTGATTCACAAAGGGAGGCAGAGAATATCTTCGTCAGAAAATTGCGTGGCTATAGATAACATCGTCAGTCTCTTCAAAGCTTTTATTGCGAGCTATACCACTGTAGAAACGATTTTGACGTTACTGCAATCAAAGATATTTTGTCGAGTGATAATTTTTCGATAGCTAAGTATTTTAATTACTAGTTTACATAACGTAGTGTATATAATTTATCTGTAAATTAATTTACGATAAATAATTATGTAATATGCTTATCTGCGACATTGTCTTCGAAATAAATGGAAAGAGATATATGTTGAACGTATCTTTCGTCACATACGGGAAATAGACGGAGAAAGTTACAATGCGCGTGTTAGATTTTACACTTAAAATCTTAACATTCTGTGGTTGCTGGGTACCGGATTCCTGGACGTCATCATATAAACGCGTAATCTACCATGTACATACATTTTTCGTGCTTGTGTTAGTAAACACATTTACCTTATCACAATTACTGGATATTATTCTTACCGTGGACAATGCAGACGACTTCACCGATAATTTTTACATGTTACTTACAACGACCGTCGTTTGTTGTAAAATGTTTAGTATGTTGGTAAATCGCAAAAATATTGCAATGTTAACCAATATACTTACGGAGAAACCATGTAGACCATTGGAATCAAAAGAAATGGAAATTTATTACAAATTTGATAAGGGCATGCAGTAAGTACCTTGAAAATGCCAAATAATTCTATAATTATAATTAAATTAACTGCTTAGTTATACGAAACATACGATATAATTTTAAAATAAAAACTAGAGATTTAAATATTTCTGGTCGATATTGTTCACATTTTATATCTCTAAGTAGTAAATTAAAATATGTATAATATTATAATTTAAAAAATACAATAATATTCTAATATTACTAAAATTACATATTAAGAATATTAAGAATATTAAGAAACATTACATATTAAAAAAAAAAATAGTAAATTGATATTAAGTGATAGATTGAATTACAAATGAAACGCGACAATGTCTACAGCTATTTTGCAGAGCAACCACGATACATTATGCAATTCTGGTTGAGACGACTTGCGTGTGCATTACGTTAACGTCGTTACTCACGGACTTCAGAAGACGGACATTGACATTCAGAGCCTGGTTACCGTATGATTATTCATCGCCAGTTTTATTTTACATCACGTATGCTCACCAACTGATAAGTTTGATAATCGGATCCGTCCTTCAAGTTGCTTGCGACGGCCTGATTTGTGGACTATTGGTGCACATTTGCTGCCAAATTGAAATACTGGAATCTCGTTTGAGAAGAATAGCACACGAGCCTGATATTCTTCATGAATGCATTCTGCAACACAATCGTATTTTTGAGTTTGTATTTATGATGTATTTATGATACAGTTAATATCACAAAAGTATTAATATTATTGTGTTAATAAAGATGTTAATGCAGTGGTATTTTGACTTGCAGATATTAAAATGACAAAATGTATTTAATTGCAGCTTTGCTATCACGGTCAATGAAAAGTTCAGGTTTACTATTGCTATTCAATTTATGGCGAGCACATTGGTGGTGTGTTTCAATTTATATCAATTGACTAGGTCGACCACGACTAATGCAAAATATGCTCAGCTGGCGTTATATATGTGCTGCATGCTGACGCAAATCTTTTTTTATTGCTGGTATGGAAATAAGGTGAAACTAAAGGTACGTGATTCTTTAAAATAATAATTATGAATAAATAATAATTTAAACAAATAAATCAATTAGGTATAGTAAATAATAATTAAATTAATTATTTTTTTATACAATTGATGTTAATATTTTAATATTATTTTATCACAAATATAGAGCCGACAACTTGTGAGTAACATTTTCGAAATGGAATGGTATATGTTGGATCAGAATGTTAAGAAAGCTTTATTATTGATTATGAAACGTAGCGCAATACCCATTGAATTCACCAGCGCTTATATTATTTCTATGAATCTTGATTCTTTTGTGGGTGTTAGTATAAAATGTTTGTTTTATCACAGGATTAAATGAATCTAATTGGATTTGCAATTAATAACAATATTATAAATTTATCCAAATAAAGTAAAATAAATTGTTTTAGTTTATTTTTGTATATTTTTTTCTTAAATTATTTCTAATTAAATTTTCTAATATTTATTTTTTACAGTTGCTTAAAACATCATATTCAGCTTACAATATCTTGCAGCAAGTGTAATACAAACTGATACGATAAAAATAGTAATTACAATAATTTATAACATTGTAATTTGCATTCAAATAATTTTAAGAAATAATGTAAACAGAAACAATAGAATATTATAATTAATATTGATTATGGTAAAACAGTAGTGTTTGTTAGTTAAAAGAATAAAAAGAAGTTATTTATGTTTATCTTTCTACGATAGTAGCAATCGAGTTTAGTAAGAAGATTATTATATGCTTGCGTACACGTAGTGTACGCTACGCGTTTATGCAGTGATGACCAAGAATTTGGTCGCCAACATCCACATATCGTTAAAAGTATAAAAGTCAAGTTAAGTATGCGTATTTTTTAAAAGATTATCTTCTTTTATATCACCTGCGAAGCACACAATACATGTAATTGTTTTCTGTAAACTTTGTGTAACGTACAATATTATTAATTAAACGTAACTTTAAAGTAATTTGCAATTTTGTCAATTAAAGAATGCTTCTATATTTATATCTTAAATGCCACCCGGGGTCCAGCGGACCCCAGACCCTTTAGAATGAAATGTTTTCAAATGTTCTTGCCAAAAATAGAGCTCATGCTCCCATTGATGATAGTTGAGTAATTGACCTACCCGTTTGTACACTTAGCAGTACTCGGTTTACTTAATTTTTTATACTACGTTGAAATTGAAATTTTAACAATATAAGCATTTTATTCTCTTTTCTAAGCCTTGAACAACATTGAAAATAATTTTCATAACTAAATATAAAAAAATCAATGAGTAAAAAGACATTTTTCATGCTGGGGTCTTTTAGACCCCATGTGTCATTTACGAGATTCTTGAGAGGTGTGGCATTTAAGGGTTAATAGATATTTCTTTATTTTCTATTATTTACAAATGATATTTGTAAATAATAAAAATATTACATTTCTACCCATATAAGCTTCCTAATTAATTTAATAATTGTAAGTAAACATTGTGATATTTGCCATAAAGAAATAAATCAAATTATTATTATAATAAAAAATACTTTAAGCGATCACAATTGGTAAGTATAGTAAACGCCAAAATCTTTAGACTGACTGGCAAATGTCGACAGTCTATACAGCTTTGTTGTCGGATCGAATTTCTTAGATGTAGATATCCATATTTGTGTCCATAATTCCACCCTTCGCAACTGGTAAATGCATGGCATTAAACATTTCATAACGTATCCCTCACAATATATTTTACCTCGTAAAATAATATATTTATGAGTCGATATGCGACATGGTAACAAAATTCACATACTTTACGGTAATATATCTTTAGATGCAATATTTTTCAGAAGCGGAGAAAGAGAGAGAGAGAGAGAGAGAGAGAGAGAGAGAGAGAGAGAGAGAGGAGGGGGGCAAATACTTATGTTTTGAATTAGTTTATGAATTTTATTTCATTTCATCATACTTTATATACATATAGACATATAAAATCAATTTGCAAAAAATGCAATTTGAGTCTTTCTCTATTTTATTTTAAAATTAAAGTTAAAAAAGTTAAAAAACTTAAAAAATAAATTTTTCTATATATATTCTTAAATATAGAGTCAGCAACTAGTCAGTAGTGTGTTTGAAATGGAATGGTTTGCGTTGGATTATCCAGTGCAAAAGAGTTTGTTATAATAATTATGAGACGCGGTATGGTATCTATCGAGTTCACCAGTACCTACGTTATTATTTCTGTGAATCTTGAATCATTTGTCAGTGTTAGTATAAAAATTGATTTTTAATCTAAAATTAGTGATTGATTTTATATTATATAATAGCCAAAATGAAGGTTTTTTTGCATTTAAACATAAATATGCAGTAAATCGATTTAGAATAGAATATATGATTAAGTTAAACCTAACTTTTTTAGCGTTTTATGTTACAGTTAAATTGTTTGTGTTGTTAGAAATAAATTGTTAATTTATAATAAATTGGTTATTATTAATTTATAATACAAGTACGTAAGCAAATAATTTTATTTATTGCAGTTACTCAAGACATTACATTGTATTCTGCGTATAATCTACTTCAACAAATACGATAATAAAATAGTAAAAATACGAAAATAGAAGAAAATTAATATTTATATTTGTATAAACGTTATCTTTGTACGAAACAAATGTGTATATAAAAGTAAAACATTAAGTTAGAATATCATAATCAATAATTTGTGTATTAAATAAAATTACTAGATAAAAAGATATCTCATATGTTGTACAATATTTCTTCTTGTGCGCACCATTTATAGGCAATATCTTTATAATACTTTAAAACTTTTACTCACGGTTTATATATATGTCAACGGTCTGATTTTTAATATGTTTAATATGTTTGTTAAATTGTTATTATGTTTGTAAGGATTTGTTCAATCACTTGTATTTTAAAAATCATGTATATATTAAAAATATTTAAAATTTTACTATTTGAAGAAATAGAGCAGTCAACATAAAGAGAGAAGATTTTCGCTACTGCCGCTACTGCCACTTATCATAGAATCAGCTTGAAGTAAAACAATTTTTCGGGAAAAGAAATATACTTAATTATTCACGACTGTGATCGAGGACTTTTATTCTTTATTCTCAAGTATACTTCGTAAGATATTATTTTATTCATGATTTTATTTTCATAGAGCTACATGTCATAGTAATATGAGACTTATATCTAACAATTGCATTTTTCTTTACTTGATATATGACAAAATTATCTGAGGAACACAATTGTACAATTTGAATAATAAAAATCTTGATTCACGGAGGGAGGCAGAGAATATCTTCGTCAGAAAATTGTGGCTATTTTGAGCGTGGCTATAGACATTCGATAACATCGTCAGTCTCGTCAAAGCTTTTATCGCGAGCTATACTACTGTAGAAACGATTCTGACGTTATTGCAATTAAAGATATTTTGTCGAGTGATAATTTTGTCGATAGCTAAGTATTTTAATTGCTAGTTTACATAACGTAGTGTATATTAATTTATCTCTACAAAATTAATTTACTATAAATAATTATGTAATATGCTTATCTGCGACATTGTCTCCGAAATAAATGGAAAGAGATATATGTTGAACGTATTTTTCGTCATATACGGGAAATAGACAGAGAAAGTTACAATGCGTGTGTTAGATTTTACACTTAAAGTCTTAACATTCTGCGGTTGCTGGGTACCGGATTCCTGGACGTCTCCCCACAGACGTTTGCTGTATCATGCATATACAATTTTTATATTTGTACTAATAAGTACGTTTACGCTGTCGCAGTTTTTGGACTTGATCCTGAGCGTGGACAACGCGGACGACTTTATCGATAATTTTTACATGTTGCTTGCAATGATAGTTTCCTGTCAAAAAATGCTTAGTTTGTTAATAAATCGTAGTGATATCGCATTGCTAACGGACATCCTTAGGAAGAAGCCGTGTGAACCGATCGATCTAGAGGAAGTGGAAATTCGACAGAAATTTGATAAAATTATTGAGTAAGTATTATGACGTAACAGCTTTCTAATTATTATAGGAATTAAATATAATTTATATTCGTATTATTTGAAATTTGCCATTAAATTTGACTATAGTAAACTATAGTGAATTTAGAATTAGTCAATTGGTCTTTCAGTATAATATTAATTTTTGTCAATACTAATTGTAAGTTATTAAATTGGAGCTCTATTACAAATCTCTCTTATATTATTTATAAAAGACATTATATGTTTAATTTTTTTTTGCGTCTGCTTTTACATAACGCTTTGTTTTCTATTAGATTAATTTAGTAAAAGCTCATATTAGTATAATTTTTTCGGAAAAATATTGCATACCACCACTTTATTTTAGAAAATATATCGATTGCAGCAGATAATATTGACGAAGATATTAAATAATAAGTGAGATGTAAAACCGCTTGTAGTTACTTACAGGATGAATACGCTGCATTATGCGATTTTAGTTGAATTCTCAAGTTCGTTCATGGGAGTAAGATCATTCTTTACGATCTACTGGGAGAAGAAGTTAACATTCAGAGCGTGGTTACCATTCGACTACTCAACGACAGTACTTTTTCACTTTACATATTTCCACCAATTAATAGGCTTGCTTGTTGGAGCTATTATGCATGTTGCTTGTGACAGCATAATATGTGGACTACTGTTGCATATATGCTGTCAAATAGACATACTGAATTCTCGCTTGAAAAAAGTCGTGTATAACCCAGAAATTCTTCGTGACTGTGTCACTCATCACAATCTTATAATGAAGTTTGTTTTATACAATTAATATTAAAATATTAATATTAACATTAATATTAAAATAAAAATTAGAATTTTGCAATTTATGTATAATTGTACATATGTAGCATAGTTTTATTTGCACAAAAGATAAATTACAAAAATGTTATAGAACAATATTGATTTAATTTTCTTGTATTCAATATAAATTTTTTAAAAAGTAAAATATCTTTTTTGTAATTTTTGTAAAATACATTATTTATATTTGTGAAGTTAATTTATATTTGTAAAAATTAAATAGTATATCTGATTACTTTCAGGTTTGCTGTTAAGGTGAATAAAAAGTTTAGGTTGACCATTACCTTTCAATTTATAGTAAGTTCGTTGGTGATATGCGTTAATTTATATCAAATGACCAAAACGAATGCAAAAGTCATCGAAATGGGATTGTACACGTCATGCATGCTGACACAAATTTTTTTGTATTGTTGGTATGGAAATGAAGTCAGATTGAAGGTGATACATTGTTAAAATAAATCTATCTTGTGCGGTCTTTTTATTTTGTTATTATATCTAAAAAAATTAAATATTCTACGTTATGTCTCTTGTACACTTTAACAATGTAAACTTTTTATTTTTTTAACATTATTTAAATAAGGTATTTAAACGATAAATATGTAACTGTTATGTATTATTGATGTGCAAGACTTCTCTTAGTTTTGTTTTAATACTTACATTTTTACATGTTCGATATCTTTTTTAGTATAATTGTTTAACTCGATACCTATTTTTATTACAATCGGGATAAATAAATAAACATTTTGTATCTTTGAATACAGAGTTTGCAATTGATCAGTAATCTATTTGAGATAGAATGGCTCAAATTAGAATCAGATGTAAAAAAAGATTTGTTAACAATTACAAGATGTGGTAGCATCCCTATCGAATTAAGCGTCTACACTATTCCTATGAATCTCGATTCGTTCGTGGCTGTTAGTACAAATTTATTTTGATTTGTAATTATGTCTCCATGTGGCGTGATGAATACTGATTTTTATAACAATTCTAAAATACGTATGTATTCTAAATTTAATTAAATTTGCTTGCTGCAGTTGCTCAAGACATCGTATTCGACTTACAATATTCTTCAGCATATGCGAGATGAAAGTATCGAAGACTAAATGAGAGATTATTATTTAATATTGTTATTTGTGCTTTTTATGTTCTTGGAGTAATTGGTGCGAAACCAAAAATTAAAATAAAATTTTCTTGACTCTATAATTTAATATTGTCATAATTGTATATTACACTCACATAAAAAGGAAATTATTTTAATAATGCCGTTATTTGTGCTATATTTTTTCCTCTTACACATCTTTACTTACAATATATATATATTTTCATATATTATTTTACATTATAATGTACACGTAAGATTATGGCTTATTACAATGTGACAGAATGTTAAAGGCTTGACTGGAATATAACTTGATGATACAGCCGTAGATATTTCCTAACGTTCAGCAATAGTTCCAACAAGTTATAGAATATTTACCGTCGATTAATAATTACCGTGGCCAAAATCAATATAAAGCTGCAAAATTTATTGCCACTTACATCCTCTGATCTCTGATTCAGAAGAATATCTAATACTGTAATATACAATATGTATGAAATGCTGCATTATCTAAAATTTTCAAACGTCTAATATTTTGCTTTGCTTTTTAATATTTTATATTTCTCCGGAAGTATTACTATATGTCAAGATACAATATTGTGTGTCTATATTTAACTAGAAAAAAAAAAGAAAAAAAGCACACTGAGAAGTTGATGCATAAAGAAAAATATTATTATCTGAAGAACATAGCAATCTGAATAATAGAAATTGCCGCATATGGGAAGGGGACATTAAGCAATACATATTATTATTGGGGAAATCGCAAGGCTATAGACGTTCTATGAACGTCAGTCTCCCTCAAGAGTTTACTGTGCACCATAATATTTCTCGAGAAAATATTTTTATTCTAACATGATCTGAACCTGAACTAGTAAATGGTGAAAATCCTTCAACGAGTTGTAATTTAACTTAATCAATTTCTTGTTGTTTTATATTGTGAGATACACGAGATTTCACGTTTAAAATAAGAAAAAATATACATATACATATATGTAGAGAGAGGATATTATAATCTCTAAAAAATGATATACGGGCACACGCGGTTTATCTGGAGAAAAGATACTGATTGAGACTCTTCGACGGAAATCAATTGAAGATTAAAAATGCAAATATTAGCTTTTACGTTTAGAATATTAATGATTTGCGGATGCTGGATACCAGATTCCTGGACGTCGTATCAACGGTCAGTTTATCACGTGTACACTATTTTCGTAATGTTACTAATACACACGTTTATGCTATCGCAATTGGTGGATCTTATTATGATCGTGGACAATTCCGATGATTTCACCGATAATTTCTACGTGCTACTCGCTATGATTGTTTCTTGCTGTAAGATGTTCGCTCTATTAATGAATCGCAGCAATATTGAGATGTTAATCGAGGTTCTTGTGAGTAAACCGTTCCAACCGGTTGAACTTGACGAGGTGAAGATTCGGCAGAAATTCGAAAAACTCATACAGTAAGCATCGCGAGCTAGCATCAGCTATTATTGCTCTACTAAAATACATACAACAATATTGCATAACCAAAATATATATTAACTTGCTTGCGCGCCGTTACATTAAGTTTGCTTTTTATTTATATGAATAAATAAATCAAACGTAACGCTTTAGCAATTGAAGAAAATATTGAATAAAAATTGAAACGCGAAAACGTGTATCATTTTACAGGTCGAATACGCTTCATTATTTTATCTTAGTCGAGTCATCGTGTCTATCTGTCGTTGTGGCGTCATTACTGACGGAATTCGGGAAAGGAAATTTGACATTCCGAGGATGGCTACCGTTTGACTATTCCTCGCCGCTACTTTTTCCATTCGTATACGTTCATCAATTGATAAGTTTTACAATTGGATCTGTACACCATGTGGCTTGCGATAGTCTCATATGCGGATTCCTGGTGCACATTTGCTGCCAGATAGAAATATTGGAGCACCGTTTGAAAAAAAGCCTATATGATCCTAACATTATTCGCGAATGTGTTCTTCAGCACAACCACATATTCAAGTTTGTTTCTATATTTAACATAAAATTATGTAGTACAAACTTTCCACTATTTTTTAGATATAATGGCATTTTAGGTTGTAAAGATAATAGTTTTGAAGATAAAGGAGTAATGAAGTTCCTTCTACTAAATATATTTCTTTGTTAAATTGTACATATTCATATACTTTTAATTGATGTATATCTACTTTACGTTAATTAAAAGTTTGTAATTTTTAAAATGAATTTTATCTGCTGTTTATATACTTTTATCGTACATTTTTTACATTTTTAAGTTTTATACATTTTTTCAATTATTGTATTATTACTTTTTACTAATTTTAGATTTGCTCGTACCGTAAATGAAAAATTCAGGATAACTATATTTGTCCAGTTTGTTGTAAGTACATTGGTGATGTGCTTTAATTTGTATCAATTTACCAGATTATCGGCGTTAAAAACAAAGTACATGCATTTAATATTGTATACGTGCTCCATGCTATCACAAATCTTTTTCTATTGCTGGTACGGGAACGAAGTTAAATTAAGAGTATGTATATTTAAAAAAAATAGATATTTCTTATAATTTAAATATTTAGTATATTATGTAGATAAAATAAACAGTAGGTCTTTTGATTGTTAAATACAGAGTCGACAATTAATAAATAATGTGTTCGAAATGGAATGGTTTAAGTTAAATAAAAACGCTCAGAAAGCTTTATTAATGATCGTAAGACGTGCTGCAGTTCCAATTGAATTTACTAGCGCCTCTGTTATTTCTATGAACCTGGATTCATTCGTGGGTGTTAGTATCGAAATGTGTTATTATATGTATAATTAAACAGAAGCCGTAAATAAAATTTTAATAACGAATGTACTTTCTTTTTTTAATAAGATATATTGTTTAATATATTTAAATACTGATATTCGTATGTATATTTAAATATTATTATTAAATATGAAACATTATGCTACATATTATTTAATATATTTTTTATATTAATTATATAATATTTAATGAGAAATATTATTTTGTGTGCCTATATGTTAATAGTAATTTAGATATTTAGTACACTTAATAAAAAAAAATTTATTTCAATTAATTATATATTAATATATATTAATTATAGGTTAAAAAATAATTATATATATTTACATACAATAATTTCTGTTGTAGTTGCTCAAGACATCGTATTCAGCTTATAATATACTTCAGCAAACGCAAGGATCGTAATGTTGGACACATGTAGTAAAGCAAAATATTGGTAATATAGTATACGCAATGTGAATCTATGTCACAAACATATGTATATGGATATAAATATCATACAATATATATATATATATATATTGTTTAATACTAACAATTAACTCTTGTATTGTTGATATTATTATTATTAAAAAAAAAAAAAAAAAAAAAAACACCTGAAATACTTGTATTACAATTTTTTTATTGCAATTTATCTTAACATGTGGGTTTTACTTACGTCATATGCTAGTAATACATTATACTTATGTTATTTAAGATTGTATACATATGTATTATATTAGAAATTGTAATTATGGGAAAACTGGAAAATCAATAATAATAGGGTCAATACAAAAAAATAGGAATCAAGTCAGTAGGAATCAAACAGAAAGAAAGAGAAAATCTATCATCTATGAAGTCGATAAACTAATATTTTTGTTATTCTATAATTTAATATTGTCATAATTGTATATTACACTTACATAAAAAGGAAATAATTTTAAGAATCCCATTACTTGCGCTATATTTTTTCCTCTTACGCATCCTTACTTACTATATATCTATATTTGCATATATTATTTCTTATTATAATGTACACGTGAGATTATGGCTTATTACAATGTGACAGAATATTAAAGTGCTTGACTGGAATATAACTGGATGATACAGCTGTAGATATTTTCTAACGTTCAGGAATAGTTCCAACAAGTTATAGGATATATACCGTCGATTAATAATTACAGTCGCCAAAATCAATATAAAGCAGCAAAATTTATTGCCACTCACATCCTATGATCTCTGATTCAGAAGAATATCTAATACTATATGTAATATATGTATGGAATGCTGCATTATCTAGAATTCCCAAACGTCTAATTTTTTGCTTTGCTTTTTAATATTTTATATTTCTCCAGAAGTCAAGATACAACACTGTGTATTTATATTTAATAACCAGAAAAAAAAACTGCATACGGGGAGGTTGATGCATGAAGATATTATTATCTGACGGACATAGCAATCTGAATAATAGAAATTGCCGCATATGGGAAGGGGACGTTAAGCAAAACATATTATTATTAGGGAGGGCTATAGACGTTCTATGAACGTCAGTCTCCCTCAAGAGTTCTCTGTGCACCATAATATTTCCCGAGAAAATATTTTTATTGTAACATGATCTGAACCTGAACTAGTAAATGGTGAAAATCCTTCAACGAGTTGTAATTTAACTTAATCCATTTCTTGTTGTTTTATATTGTAAGATACACGAGATTTCACGCTTAAAATAAGAAAAAAATATACATATACAATATATACATATATGTAGAGAGAGGATATTATAATCTCTAAAAAATGATATACGAGCACACGCGGTTTATCTGGAGAAAAGATACTGATTGAGACTCTTCGACGGAAATCAATCGGAAATTAAAAATGCGAATATTAGCTTTTACGTTTAGAATATTAATGATTTGCGGATGCTGGATACCAGATTCCTGGACGTCGTATCAACGGTCAGTTTATCACGTGTACACTATTTTCGTAATGTTACTAATACACACGTTTATGTTATCGCAATTGGTGGATCTTATTATGATCGTTGACAATTCCGATGATTTCACCGACAATTTCTACGTGCTACTCGCTATGATAGTTTCTTGCTGTAAGATGTTCGCTCTATTAATGAATCGCAGCAATATTGAGATGTTAATCAAGGTTCTTGTGAGTAAACCGTTCCGACCAGTTGAACTTGACGAGGTGAAGATTCGGCAGAAATTCGAAAAACTCATACAGTAAGCATCGCGAGGTAGCATCAGCTATTATTGCTCTACTGAAATACACATAACAATATTGCATAGCCAAAATATATATTAACTTGCTTGCGCGCCGTTACATTAAGTTTGCTTCTTATTTATATGAGGGGTTATAACCGTTTCTCGACCCTGAAAAGTGGTCCAATAATTATGAAGGATTGCCAGAAAACTATTAGACCGATTAAATTGAATCTTCTTTTATTGTAAAGAGTGTCTTTTGCAGGAAAGAAAACTTATACTAAAAAAAAAAAAAAATACAAAAAAATGTAGCGGCTTTTCGTTTTTCTCGAAACACTACTTTTCAAGACGGTGGGCATGCATCTGCCTCAGCATTCGTCCGATTAACTTCATATTTTTTATACATATGCTTAATGAGATTCTTTATCGTGCTACGAGAGCTTTTATTGATAAGTTCAATCATGTTTTAATAATAATAAAAAATGTAACAACTTTTTCAGAAAAAATCACGATAATTTTTTGAAAGTGTGACTATTTCCGTAATTTTTTGTTTTCGAAAAATCCCCCTCGATACACGAGAATCACGATCCCAAAAAGTAAAAAAAAATCCCAAAATTTTGTTTCAGACCAATCCTACGAGCTGAATCACGCCCACCGTTTGTGCTTGCGCGAAAAAAAAACGTCTTACGCCAATGCACGCAGCCGCTACATTTTTTTGTATTTTTTCTTCTTTATGTATGTTTTCTTTTCTGCAAAAGACACTCTTTACAATAAAAAAAGATTCAACTTAATCGGTCTAATAGTTTTCTAGCAATCCCTCATAATTATTGGACCACTTTTCAGAGCCGAGAAACGGATATGACCCCTTATATGAATAAACAAATCAAACGTAACGCTTTAGCAATTGAAGAAAATATTGAATAAAAAGTGAAACGCGAAAACGTCTATAGTCATTTTACAGGTCGAATACGCTTCATTATTTTATCTTAGTCGAGTCAACGTGTCTATCTGTTGCTGTGACGTCATTACTGACGGAATTCGGGAAAGGAAATTTGACGTTCCGAGCATGGCTACCGTTTGACTATTCCTCGCCGCTACTTTTTCCATTCGTATACGCTCATCAATTGATAAGTTTTACAATTGGATCTGTACACCATGTGGCTTGCGATAGTCTCATATGCGGATTCCTCGTGCACATTTGCTGCCAGATAGAAATACTGGAGCACCGTTTGAGGAAAAGCGTATATGATCCTAACATTATTCGCGAATGTGTTCTTCAGCACAACCATATATTCAAGTTTGTTTTTATAACTAACGTAAAATTATGTAGTACAAACTTTCCACTATTGTTTAGATGTAAGGACATCTTAGTTTTTAAAGATAATAGTTTTGAAGATAAAGGAGTAATGAAAAATTCTTTCTACTAAATATCTTTCTTTGTCAAATTCATATTTGTCATATTCATATACTTTTAATTGATGTATATATACTTTACGTTAATTAAAAGTGTGTAATTTTTGTAAAATGATTTTCATCTGCTCTTTATATACTTTTATCGTACGTTTTTTACATTTTCAAGTTTTATACATTTTTTTCAATTATTGCATTATTACTTTTTACTAATTTTAGATTTGCTCGTACAGTAAATGAAAAATTCAGGATAACTATATTTGTCCAGTTTGTTGTGAGTACATTGGTGATGTGCTTTAATTTGTATCAATTTACCAAGTCATCGGCGTTAAAAACAAAGTATATGCAATTAATATTGTATACGTGCTCCATGCTGTCACAAATCTTTTTCTATTGTTGGTACGGGAACGAAGTTAAATTGAGAGTATGTATATAAAAAAAATAGTATATTGTGTTACAAGTGCTGTAAGATGGAAATTGGACGTGCGGAGTGGAAGCACGAGCCGGAGGCGAGTGCGATCACCCGCACGTCCAATTTTCAACTTAACACACGTGTTACACACCCTATTTTATGTGGCAAGTGCCTGGAAAGTGGTCTATCACGCACGCGTAGCGTGCGTAATAAGGCACTTTCCATGCACGTGTTGCATAAAAGATATTTCTTCTAATTAAAATATTTAGTATATTATGTGGATAAAATAAAGAGTAGGTCTTTGATTGTTAAATACAGAGTCGACAGTTAATAAATAATGTGTTCGAAATGGATTGGTTTAAGTTCAATAAAAACGCTCAGAAAGCTTTATTAATGATCGTAAGACGTGCTGCAGTTCCAATTGAATTTACTAGCGCCTCTGTTATTTCTATGAACCTGGATTCATTCGTGGGTGTTAGTATCGAAATGTGTCATTATATGTATAATTAAACAGATGTCGTAAATAAAATTTTAATAACGAATGTATTTGCTTTTTTTAATAAGATATATTATTTAATGTACATATTTTATATTACTTAATATATTTAAATACTGATATTGTCTATATTTAAATATTATTATTAATTATGGGACATTATATCACATATTATTTAATATATTTTATTATTTAATGAGAAATATTATTTTGTGTGCCTATATGTTAATAGTAATTTAGATATTTAGTACACTTAATAAAAAGAAATTTATTTCAATTAATTATATATTTATATATATTAATTATAGGATAAAAAGTAATTATATATATTTACATACAATAATTTCTGTTGTAGTTGCTCAAGACATCGTATTCAGCTTATAATATACTTCAGCAAACGCAAGGATCGTAATGTTGGACACATGTAGTAAAACAAAATATTGGTGTAATATAGTACGCAATGTGAATCTATGGCTGCGGTCGACTTGACGCTACAAATGCTTTGAAGCATATTCCTCTTCTCCTTTCTTTCAAGGAAGAAAGAAGAAGAGGAAGGACGCTTCAAAGTATTTGTAGCGTCGAGTTGACCGTAGCTTATGTCACAAACATATGTGCATATAAATATCATACAATATATATATTTTGTTTAATACTAACAATTAACTCTTGTATTGTTGATATTATAAACGAAAAAAAAACCTGAAATACTTGTATTACAATTTTTATTGCAACTTATCTTAACATGCGGGTTTTACATACGTAACTTTACTTACGTACTTTTACTTACGTCATATACTAGTAATACGTTATAATTATGTTATTTAAGATTGTATACATATGTATAGATATTAGAAATTGTAATTATGGGAAAACTGGAAAATCAATAATAATAGGGTCAATACAAGAAAATAGGAATCAAGTCAGTAGGAATCAAACAGAAAGGAAAGGAAAATCTATAAAGTCGATAAACTAATATTTTTGTTATTTCCAGATAGAGGTAATATTTCCTAGGATACTGAATGTCTCCTAGTAGAAGCATGGGAGTTACCAATGTCAATATTTTATGCGGCGTACGGATATACATCTCGTTCATGCGACATTCGATTGTCATTTTCTTTTTTTCATCGGTGCTTTCTAACGTATCATTTATTTTTAAAGTATTAATATAACATACTACTATCAGACAAAGTCTATGCTTAACATTTGTGTTGCATGTGGAGGGACATCGTTACAAATTAAATATTAAAAACAGTCAGATAATGAGGGGTAAGTTAGAGGAAGGAACGAGGAGAGTATTCTTACTGGAAATTCACAAATCTATAGACATTCTATACTTGTCCTCCTCAAGAGTTTGCCGCAGATTAGATTATTACTTGTGCAGACAATTTTATGCAAATCATAACGTTTTACTTAGAGTTTTATTTGACAACATTTTTCTATATTTATTTCAACTTATTAGAAAAAATTAATTTCTCAATTTTTTTAGTTACTTTTATGTATCTAAAATTTCACATAACTAAAGAAAGATAAGAAAAAATATATAAAAAGTATATATAAATTTTTATTACGATTTAATTTTCACAGTAAATAAAATTTCAAAAAATATATTATAAAATGCGGGTATTAGATTCCACTTTTAAATTTCTAATAATTTGCGGCTGCTGGCGACCGGATTCTTGGACGTCATCATATAAACGCGTAATCTATCATGTGTATACATTCTTCGTGCTTGTGTTAGTAAACACATTTTCTTTATCACAATTACTGGATATTATTCTTACCGTGGACAATGCAGAAGACTTCACCGATAATTTTTACATGTTACTTGCAACGACTGTCGCTTGTTGTAAAATGTTTAGTATGTTGGTAAATCGCAAAAATATTGCAAAGTTAACCAATATTCTTACGGAGAGACCATGTAGACCGTTGGAATCGAAAGAAATGAAAATTTTCTACAAATTTGATAAAGGCGTGCAGTAAGTATTATACCTCGAGAACTCGAGATTTAAATATTTCTGATTGATATTCTTCACATTTTATACTTCTAAGTAGTAAATTAAAATATGTACAATATTATAATTTAAAAAGTACATAATATTGTAATATTTATATTTATACTTATACTAATATTACGTATATTAAGAAAAAGTAGTAAATTGATATTAAGTGAAAGATTGAATTACAAATGAAACGCGACAATGTCTACAGCTATTTTGCAGAGCAAACACGATACATTATGCAATTCTGGTTGAGACAACTTGCGTGTGCATTACGTTAACGTCGTTACTCACGGACTTCAGGAGACGGACTTTGACATTCAGAGCCTGGTTACCGTATGATTATTCATCGCCAGTTTTATTTCACATCACGTATGCTCACCAATTGATAAGTTTGATAATCGGATCCATCCTTCATGTCGCTTGCGACGGCCTGATTTGTGGACTATTGGTGCACATTTGCTGCCAAATTGAAATACTGGAATCTCGTTTGAGAAGAATAGCACATGAGCCTGATATTCTTCATGAATGCATTCTGCAACACAATCGTATTTTTGAGTTTGTATTTATATATAGAGATGTAGTTGACGCTATACAAAAATATTAGTAATCCCGTGTTAATGAAAATGTTAATGTAGCCTGTCATTTGGATTCGCAGATTTTGAAACAATTAACTGTATTTAATTGCAGCTTTGCTTTTACGGTTAATGAAAAGTTCAGGTTTACTATTGCTATTCAATTTATGGTGAGCACATTGGTGGTGTGTTTCAATTTATATCAATTAACTAGGTCGACCACGACGAATGCAAAGTATGGTGAGCTGGCGTTATATATGTGCAGCATGCTGACGCAAATCTTTTTTTATTGCTGGTATGGAAATGAGGTGAAACTGAAGGTAAACGTGATTTTTAAAATAATAATTATGAATAAATAATAATTTAAACAAATAAATCAACTAGGTATAGTAAATAATAATTAAAATAATTACTTTTTTATATAATTAATGTCTAATTTTATATTTTGATATTATTTTATCACAAATATAGAGCCGACAACTTGTGAGCAACATTTTCGAAATGGAATGGTGTATGTTGGATCAGAATGTTAAGAAAGCTTTATTATTGATTATGAAACGTAGCGCAATGCCCATTGAATTCACCAGCGCTTATATTATTTCTATGAATCTTGATTCTTTTGTGGGTGTTAGTATAAAATGTTTGTTTTATCACAGTATTAAATAAATCTGATTGGATTTGCAATTAATAACAATATGTATAAATTTATCCAAATAACGGAAAATAAATTGTTTTAATTTATTTTTGTATATTTTTTCTTAAATCATTTTTAATTAAATTTTCTAATATTTATTTTTTACAGTTGCTTAAAACATCATATTCAGCTTACAATATCTTGCAGCAAGTGTAATACAAACTGATACGATAAAAATAATAATTACGATAATTTATAACTAACATTGTAATTTGCATTCAAATAATTTTAAGAAATAATGCAAACAGGAACAATAGAATATTATAATTAATATTGATTCTGGTAAAAGTAGTTTTTGTTGGTTAAAAGAATAAAAAGAAGTTATTTATGTTTATCTTTCTACGATAGTAGCAATCGAGGGAGAGATAGAGAGAAAAAGAAAGAGAGACAGGGATAGAAAAAATTATTATATAGTTTAATAATATTAAACTATATTGTAGCATGTGTATATATGTCGAATGTATATAGATATTATAAATACATATAATGAAATTATATGCATATGCACGTTCAAATTTTTTATTAGAAGTTGTAGCATCAAAAGTCTACATGTAGAAAAAAGATGTATGGTATAATAGTATTATATATACATCTAGCATTTCGCTATGTAATAAAGGTAATATAAATGCTTTTTCTCAGAAATATATAATTTTACCTATACAAATAACAGTACATGAATATTATAACTATAAATGATTGAAATTCAATATTTGATTGTTTTTTCCTCTTTCGTTTTCTTCACTTCGTCCCCAAGAGCAAATACATTCGAAAATCGTCACACAAACGTGATATTTGTGCACTATACTTATATTTCTAATTCGTGATAATATTATATTGCAAAGCATATTATTGCAAAATAAATAATATAATTCCAGTGGTTATAAAAAGGTGGTTGAACAAGAAATATCACCATTTGCAAATCGACCAATAAAATTATATACATTTTTGTCAGTTAATCGTAAAATTATATATTGCGTCTTATTTTTTTATTCGTGTATGTTAAGGATACAATTTGGGAAGCGGCTCCGTTTGCCTACATTCCCGATTGTCAACAGCTTCGTTTGCCTACAACATTTTGTCGACAGCTTCGTTTGACGACATTCCCGATTGCCTACAGAGCGATTATAAGCATTATTCCGTACATGTAATAATTAAAAATACGAACGTTTGCGCACATGGCCTTATTATATGCACAAATACATTGCACACATTGCACACATGACTTTATTGCACACATAAAATAAGAAAATCATATTAACACTTTGCACACACGACTTTGTTGTGTACATACACTTTGCATACATGACTCTGTTGCGCACATACACATTATTATAAAATAATATTAAAATAGAAACATCACTTATATATGTATGACCAAAAAACATTAATTTTATGATTGATTGCTATAATTTATTTATTTAATTTAATAATGATTATTTATTTGTAATTCATTATTCTAAAATTGCGTACCTTTAGTTTTATTTAATTTCCATACCAACAATAAAAAATAATGTGCTACGCCAGCTGAACATACTTTTCATTCTTTGTGTCGACCTAGTTAACTGATATAAATTGAAACACACCGCCATTGTACTTACCATAAATTAGATAGCAATAGTAAACCTGAAATTTTCATTGACCGTGATAGCAAAGCTGCAATTAAACACATTTAAACACATTTTGTCATTTTAATATCTGTAAGTCAAAATGACTGCACTATAACATCTTTATTCACAACAATATTAATATTTCTGTGACATTAATTCTGTATCATAATAAATACAAATTCAAAAATACGATTATGTTACAATATGCATTCATGAAGAATATCTTTTGTACGAAATTTTATTTACCACTATATTTCCAAATTTTTGGCATCTTGAAAATATTATACTAGGAAACGAACAAAACATTCTTTGAACGAATTACAATCGTGGAACGTTTATAGATCGCACAATTTTTCTTTAAGACCACGTTGTCCTCACAGTTATGTTATTATCAATAATAGATATTGGATTTGAACCTCTCATTGCAGATATTCTATAAAAATATTTTTATCATGCCGTGGTATTGTAGGTCTCTAAAAATGTAAACAGTACCTACCTCTTTTATTCTGACATTTGTAACATATGACATCGTTTTTAGTTAGAAGTGGCATATAAGAAACGAAAGAATATGTGATCACTGTCGACAATTTTATCATTTTTATAAATTTTAATAAAGATAATGCAATTTATTACTTTTCTTTAGTTAAAAAATATTTTATTTTTTTTATAACCATTCTGAATAGTTGCCGTATATGATTCTGTCTTTGTATTGATTTTAGGTACTGTAATTTTTTATTCTCACCTTACAAACAGAACATGTGAAAATTACATTACAAAGTGTGTCACAGTACAGTAGGCAGGATAGGTAAGAAAGTATAAAATGTAAAAGACAAATACAAAACACATGTTAATAAATGTAAAAATATAAGAAAAATATGCAAAAGAATAAACAACACTTTTTGATCATTCTTTTCTATTTTTTTACTTTAATAAGGTGATACATTAAATGTAGTGTGTTAGGTGACAATAACTAATGCTAATTGTTACTACTAATTGCAAATATACTATCTTCTTTCTTCTTTTTTTGCCTCTTCTCAGATTTAATATTATATGATCTGAGTAGTGATCTAAGTCCATCAGTCTCTCATAAAATCACACTTGCATATTTTGTGTAAGTAAGTTGTAAGTGGAATAAGACATTTTAAGTATCTAAAATTAGTAAACAAATAATCTTCATGGTTATCTAAATAGGTTCAGTAATTAATAAATTTAGAGCTAATTTTGTCAACAATAATATTAGATACATTAAATTTTAACATTAAATACATATAGTGCTGAATTTGTTTATATTATTCCAAATAATGATTCCAAATTTCCAGTATTTTCCAAATTTATTTCATAAATAGCGTGAACAATTTTAATTTATTAAATACTTAAAATTAAATGACTACATATTTGTTTTTGTTAAAATAGTTTTAATAATATAATAAATTAATATCTATATTATAAATCATAAATCATAAATTTTTAAATGCATAAAACATATTTAAATATATCTAAAATTAAAATTTGGCGAAATTAGCTTTATAACATTTATACTAACACCCATAAAAGTTTCCAAATTTATGGGAACAATATAAGCACAAGTAAGCTGAATAGGTACAGTTGTTCGCCTCATTATTATCATTAAAGACTTTTTTCTATTTTTGTCCAATGTCAACCATTCCATTTCGTAAATATTGTCAATTATTTGTTGACTCTATTAAAATGTGTGTAATGTTTGTATAGATAACATTTGTGTAATAAACAAAATATATTTATATTACTGATACTTCGTAGATATTAAAATTATTTAATAGATACTATTAGAATTTTGCAACAAAAATACAGAACAGATTCAGCATTTAATTGAGAACATCTATACCTACCATACCAGCTAAATATCTATTACCATACCTTTATCTGTAATTCGTTCCCATACCAACAATAGAAGAGGTTTTGAATGAAAATACAAGCAATATATAATATCATTTCAATATGTTTGTCTTTCGTTGTTGCTATACTTGTTTGATAAAGGCAGAAGCATGTCACCAATATGGTTAATATAAAATGGATAGCAATAGTCAGTCTAAACGTTTTATTTACAATAAACGCAAGTCTAGAATTTAAAAAAATTTTCATATAATAACATATTTTAATAAAATATACTGGAAGAATGATATTCAGATGTACACGATATTAATTTAAAAACTAATGAATAAATTTTGTAAAATTAGCAAAATTGTGTAAAACTTAACCTGAATATATCATAATGATGACGCACGCAATCGCGAAGAACGTTTGAATGAGAAATTTTTCTCAAACGATAAGTTAAGATCTCAATTTGACAGCAAATATGGACTAATAATCCACAGATGAGAGTATCGCAACCAATACTAACAACTGCTGCGACAGCCATACCTATCATTTGATGAGTGTATGCCAGATAGAATAGTAACGTTGATGAATAATTAAATGGCAACCATGTTCTGTATGGCAATTTTCCATTTTTCAAGCTTGATAAAGAAGCTAATAAGAAAAATGCGAACGATACCGCTCCCAAATATACAAAGCGCCAAGTATTAATTCTAAAATAATTATTAAATGTTCCTCAAATACATACATTATCTTCATAGATTGTATATAAATTTTTTATTTTTATATTTATCTATTTATTTATTTATTTTTTACGTTCTTAAATCCTTGTAACTCCGTATGCAATAAAAATTTTTAGACCGCATTTGATACATACATATAAAGGTAATTTTTTTCCAAAAATGTAGTTGGCATTAAAGTGGGAGATCCGGAAAAAATATAAGGATTGAAATTAGATGTAAATAAGTAAATAACTTGGCCTATTTACTGAAAAATATTTAACTAATAAATAATTTTGTCTATTGTTTTAAGTAGAATTTATATTATAGGTCAATAATAATCATATAGATTTATTCTTCTCAAGAAGGTAGAGGAAATTAGTTATTAGTTGAATATTTGTCAGAAAGAGATAAAGATTACTTATTCCTTTACTTTCACTTTCAACTTTTGTATCTTCTTTTTCAAGTAATCCACTACATCGCTAACCAGATTTTTGAAAAGAGCAACTCACTTTATGCCAGAATACCAATGCGGTCCAAAAATTTTGATTAAAACTCAAGATACATGGTAACAAAACAGAAAAGTCTTCGAGAACTTCATGGGTTAATAAAAAAAAAACAATATATTTTTAATAACTCTTGCGCATGTTCTGTTGAATGTTTCTATTTACCGTACATTAATTTTATTAAACATTTAAATAGAAAAAGAAATATTTACGTAAAAGATCTAGATACGAAAAGTAACACAAAGTAAATTTCAATAGTTTTATTAATATTAAACAATAATAAAATATATTATGATATTATTGATGATTTGTTAATACTCTATACTTACTCTATACTTTTATCGAATTTATAGAGAATGTTTATTTCAGTCGATGTCGACGGTTCACATGGTTTCTTCATCAATATGTCGATTATCATAATAATGTTTTTGCAATTTATGAGCAAAATGAATACTTTAAAGCAACAATTTAACATGTCCACTACAAATAAGAAACTATCGCAAAAATCGTCGGCATTGTCCGTTATTAGGGTGATGTCTATTAATAGCGATAGCATAAAGGTATTTAGTAAGAAGATTATTATGCTTGCATACACGTAGTACGTTACGCGTTTATGCAGTGATGACCAAGAATCTGGTCGCCAACATCCAGCCATCGTTAAAAGTATAAAAGTCAACTTAAGTATGCGCATTTTTTAAAAAATTATATTTTTTTAATATTACCTGCGAAGCACACAATACATGTAATTGTTTTCTGCAAAAATTTAGTACAACGTACAGCATTATTAATTAAACGTATATCTTTAAAGTAATTTGCAACTTTATCAATTAAAGAATGCTTTTTGTAAATAGTAGAAATATTGCATATCGAACGATATAAGCTTTCTAATTAATCTAATAATTATAAGTAAACGTGATATTTGCCGTAAAGAAACAAATCAAATTATTATTATAAAAAAAGAATACTTTTTAAGTGATCACGACGAATAAATATAGCAAGCACCAAATTTTTTTGACTGACTGGCAAATGTCTAATGACAGTCTATAGTTTTGCTGTTGGATCGAATTTCTTAGATGTATAAGATACATCCATGTATCCATATATTTCCACCCTTCGCAACTGGTTACTTCATCATTCATTTTATAACGTATCCCTCACAATATGTTATACCTCGTGAAATAATATATTTATAAGGCGATATGCAACACGTATATATACAGTAACAAAATTTACATACCTTACGGTAGAAGAAGAACAAATAACAAGTAAGAAAAAACTTTGAGAATTCAACGCGGTTGCCAATGCGTAGTTTAACGTAGGTTATATCGATCGTTAATAACTAATAGAATACACAGCCATAAATCAAACGTTTCAGCTCCGCTATTCTAGAAGTATCTGTAAAGTCAATAGCTATAGCAAGATTAAAATTTCAAAGAAAATTTAAATATCTATAACTTAAGTATCATAAAATTCTAACCTATGCCGATATTAAATAAAGATATAATTATTTATTCAATATTTGAGAATTCTATCTCGTATTTTCTTTACTCCGCCTCTGAAAAACATTATTGCATCCAAAGATATATTACTGTAAGGTATGTAAATTTTGTTACTGTGTATATACGTGTTGCATATCGCCTTATAAATATATTATTTCACGAGGTATAATATATTGTGAGGAATACGTTATGAAATGTTTAATGCAGTTACCAGTTGCGAAGGGTGGAATTATGGACACAAATGTGGATATCTACATCTAAGAAATTCGATCCGACAGCAAGGCTATAGACTGTCATTAGACATTTGCCAGTCGGTCAAAAGATTTTGGTGCTTGCTATACTTATTCGTCGCGTGATCGCTTAAAAAGTATTCTTTTTTTATAATAATAATTTGATTTGTTTCTTTACGACAAATATCACAACGTTTACTTATAATTATTAGATTAATTAGAAAACTTATATGGGTAGAAATGCAATATTTTTATTATTTACAAATAACATTTGTAAATAATAGAAAATAAAGAAATATCTATTAAACACTTATAATATAAATATAGAAGCATTCTTTAATTGACAAAATTGCAAATTACTTTAAAGTTACGTTTAATAATATTGTACGTTACACAAAGTTTGCAGAAAACAATTACATGTATTGTGTGCTTCGCAGGTGATATAAAAGAAGACAATCTTTTAAAAAATGCGCATACTTAACTTGACTTTTAAACTTTTAACGATATGTGGATGTTGGCCACCAAATTCTTGGTCATCACTGCATAAACGCGTAGCGTACTACGTGTATGCAAGCATAATAATCTTCTTACTAAATACCTTTATAATATCGGTATTAGTAGACATGACCCTAATAATAGACAATGCCGACGATTTTTGCGATAGTTTCTTTGTGTTAATAGACATATTAAATTCTTGCCTTAAAGTATTCACTTTGCTCATAAATCGCAAAAACATTATTATGCTAATAGACATACTGACGAAGAAACCATGTGAACCGTCGACATCGACTGAAATAAACATTGTCTATAAATTCGATAAAAGTATAGAGTAAGTATTAACAAACATCAATAACATCATAATATACCAATAATTACTTAATATTAACAAAACTATTAAAATTTATTTTGTGTTATTTTTCACATATAAATTTTTTACGTAAATATTTCTTTTTTTATTTAAATGCTTAATATATTTAATGTATCGAAAATAGAAACGTGCAATAGAACATACCTAAAAATTATTAAAAATATATTGTTTTTTTTTAATTTAACCCATGTTCATGAAGTTCTCGAAATCTTTTCTGTTTTGTTATTATGTATCTTGGCTTTTAATAAAAAATTTTAGAATGTATTGATATTTAGGCGTAAAATGAGTTGCTCTTTCTGAAAATCTGGTCGGCGAGAGAATGGAATATCTGAAAAAGAAGATTTAAAGTTGAAAGTGAAAGTAAAAGAAGTAAGTGGTTAGGTCTGTACCTCCCTACTGACAAATATTCAACTAATAACTATATAATTTCATCTGCTTTCTTGAGTAGAATAAATCTGTATGATTATTATTTGAGTGACCTATAATACCTGTAAATTTTACTTAAAGCGATAGACAAAATTATTTATTAGTTAAATATTTTTCAATAAATAGGCGAGATCACTTACTTATTTACATCTAATTTGAATCTTTGTATTCTTTTTGGATCTCCCACTTTAATGCCGACTTCATTTTTGGAATGAGCAACTCCTTGATTTTACTATATAAAAGGCGGTCTAAAAATTTTTATTACAACCGGAGTTAAGGATTTAAAAGGGTATAGACCGTATTTTAAAAAGTGCATATTATAAATAAATAAATATAAATAGGTAGATAAATAAAAAAATTTATATAAAATCTAAGAAATAAGATTATTATATATGTATATGAGGAACATTTTATAATTATATTTTAGAAATAATACCTGGCGCTACGTATATCTGGAAGTGATAACATTATTATGTACGATGTTATCTCTTTTATTCATGAACTTCAGAAATAGAATATTACCGTACAGAGCATGGTTTCCATTTGATTATTCGTCAACGTTTCTGTTCTCTCTGATGTTCACTTATCAAATGATAGGTTTCTGTGTCGCAGCAGTCGTTAATATTGGTTGCGATACTCTCATCTGTGGATTATTAGTCCATATTTGCTGTCAAATTGAGATCTTAACTCATCGCTTGAGAAGAATTATATCTCATTCAAACGTTCTTCGCGACTGCGTGCGTCATCATTATGATATATATAGGTTAAGTTTTTTCCAATTTTGTCAATTATATAAATTTTTACAATAGTCTTTAAATTAATATATATCGTTTACATCTGAATATAATATCGTTCTCATCAAGTATATATTTTATAAAAATATATGTTATTACACAAACAAAATTATTAAATTTTAGGCTTGCGTTTATTGTAAATGAAAGGTTTAGACTGACTATTGCTATCCAATTTATAGAAACTACATTGGTGGTATGCTTTTGTCTTTATCAATTAACTATAGCAACAACGAAAGCCAGATATATCGAAATGGTATCATATGTATCTGTTATTTTGATTCAAAACTTCATCTATTGTTGGTATGGGAACGAATTAAAAACAAAGGTATGGTAATAGAGATTTAGTATTAGGAGTGATGGGTATCAATGCTTTTAATTAAATGCTGATATTATTCTGTATAAATTTTGTTGCAAAATTCTAACAGTCTGTTATCAAAACATTTTAATACTTACGAAGGAGAGGGTCCCGTTTACCTGCAATTGCCAGTAGCTTTGTTTGCTTACAACATTTTTGTCGACAGCTTCGTTTGCCAACATTCCCGATTGCCTAGAGAGCGATTGCCAATATAAGCATTATATTGCGCACTTGTAGTAATTAAAAATACGAATGTGCGTTCGCGCACATATGGTCTTATTATGCACAAACACATTGCACACATGACTTTATTGCGCATGCCGATTGCGCACATGACATTATTGCGTACATACACAAAAGTTGGAAATCCGTGTATGTGCGCAATAACGTTATGTGTGCAATGTGTATCTCTTACAGAAATTTAATACTGGAAGTGATTATTTGGCTAGTGATTAATTATTCATTTTGAGTATTAAAAGCATTAAAAACAGTGCTTTTAATACTAAAAATAAGTAATTAATCACTTGCCAAATAGTCACTTACAGTATTAAATTTCTGTAACGGATGTGCGAAATAAAGTCATGTGTGCAATGTGTTTGTGCGTAATAAGACCATGGGCGCAAATTTTGTTCGTATTTTTAATTATTACATGTGCGCAGTAATGCTTGTAGACAATCGCAAATTGCTCTGTAGGCAATCGGGAATGTCGGCAAACGAAGCTGTCGGCAAAATGTTGTGGGCAAACGAAGCTGTTGGCAATCGGGAATGTAGGCAAACGGAGCTCCCCCTCCTCTACAAGGTATCGGTAACATAAATATATTTTGTTTCTTACACAAATGCTATCTATGAATACATTGCGCACATTTTAATAGAGTCAACAAATGATTGACAACATTTACGAAATGGAGTGGTTGACATTGGACAAAAATAGAAGGAAGTCTTTAATGATAATAATGAGGCGAACAACTGTACCTATTCAGATTACTTGTGCTTATGTTGTTCCCATGAATCTTGAAACTTTTACGGGTGTTAGTATAAATGTTATAAAGCTAATTTCGCCAAATTTTAATTTTAGATATATCTAAATATGTTCCATGCATTTAAAAAATAATTTATGTGTCTGTGAAGTTGGCATATCATTTTCCAGCAGATCAAAAATAAAAGGAAGTTCTTGTCGCATGTAGTCGAGTTCTATAGTTCCTGATACATTTTAGTAATAGTTCTGGCGATTTTACCCAAAAACCAATCGATCGAAAAAATGATCTGCTACCTTCCCGTAGCAGATCATTTTCTAGCAGATAAAAAATAAAAGAGAGTTCTTCTCGCATACAGTCGAGTTCTATAGTTCCTGATACTTTTTAGCGATTCATATTCAAAATGGCGCAACAGTCCTATATAGTCGGATCTGGGCCTCCCTCAAAGTCATGTGCTTGTGGTGCGCACGCTGGTTGTACACATCAAGCACATGAAACCTACAGTTTTAACGCCGAATCCGAACGGCAAAAGTAGAGGGGGTTTCGAGGCAAGGGATACTCCTGACGGGCTGCCATTCCGTCGAAGAAGAGAGACAAGCGATACAATTTTATTTATTTTGGTTTCTACCAGGACTGGATTCGAACCTGAGATCTTTGCTTTAGCAGACCAGTGCGCTGTCTGCTACGCCACGCTCGCTCTCACTTTTTAGCGATAGTTCTGTTAATTTTACTAAAAAAATCCATTGAAAAAATTATCTGCTAGTTTTCCATAGCATAGAGTGAGATGCCGACGAAATCTCGGTTTATATAAAACATTTTTCGAATAGTTCTGAACATACTGAAGCATTTTCTAAAAAGTTCCCGGCACCACCAATATTGTATGATTTTTTAATAAATTAATACCCCCCGAACGCCGAGTACTTAGAAAGAATAGAGTGATATGCTGTGCAAAATGTTGGAGTTCCGGTTTATCTAAAATATTTTTCCGGAACTATGACATTTCGTACAGCATATCACTCTATTTTCTCAAAATACGCATTGCTCGGGTGATATGAATTTATAAAAAAATCTTGCAATATAGCTAGTGTCGGGAACTCTTCAGAAAATGATTCAGTATGCTAAGAACTATTCAAAAAATATTTTAGATAAACCGGTTCTCCGACATTTCGTACAGCATATCATTCTATTCTCTCTAAGTACTCGGCTTTCGGGCGGTATTAATTTATAAAAAAATCGTGTAACATTGCTAGTGCCGGGAACATTTTAGAAAATGCTTCAGTATTCTCAGAACTATTAAAAAAATATTTTACATAAACCGTAACCCCGAGATTTTGTCGGCACCTCACTCAATGCTACGGAAAACTAGCAGATAATTTTTTCAATGAATTTTTTTGGCAAAATTACCAGAATTACCGCTAAAAAGTATCAGGAACTATAGAACTCGACTGTATGCGAAAAGAACTCCCTTTTATTTTTGATCTGCTAGAAAATGATATGCCAACTTCACCGACATATGATTTGTAATATATTGATTTATTATATTATTAAAATATTTTAACAAAAACATAATATTATATCCTTTTAATTTTAAGTATTTAATAAAAAATTCTTCACGCTATTTTTATGAAATAAATTTGGAAAATACTGGAAGTTTGGAATAATTATTTGGAATGATATAAACAAAAATTCAGCACTATATGTATTTAATGTTAAAATTTATTGTATCTAATATTATTGTTGACAAAATTAGCTGCAAATTTATTAATTACTGCACCTATTTAGATAACCATAAAGATTATTTGTTTATTAATTTTAGATACTTAAAATGGCTTATTCCACTTACAACTTACTTACACAAAATATGCAAGTGTGATTGTATGAGAAACTGATGGACTTAAAGTACTACTCATATCATAATATTAAATCTGAGAAGAGAAAAGAAAAGAAGAAAGAAGATAGCATATTTGCAATTAGTACTAACAATTAGCATTAGTTATTGTCACCTAACACACTACATTTAATGTATCACCTTATTAAAATAGAAAAATAGAAAAGAATGATAGAAAACTGTTGTTTATTCTATTGTGTAATTTTCTTATATTTTTACATTTATTAACATCTGTTTTGTATTTGTCTTTTACATTTTAAACTTTTTTGCCTAACCTGCCTTCTGTGACACGTAAATATAATATAATTTTAACATGTTTTGTTTGTATCGTGGGAATCAGAAATTACAATGCTTAAAATCAATACTGAGACAAAACCTTAAATCACTTTTGCAAATAGGGAATGTGGGACAAGACACGGTATTTAAAGTTTAACCATGTGAAATGAGCACTAAGCATAAGTATAAAAAAAACATCCACTTTTTCAACACACAAATCCTGTTATTGTGTATCCTTCTTTACATGTAAAGATGGTTGAAACTAATAAACATGTATATGAATATGATTGGTTTAGAAAGCAATACTTGAAAAAACGTCTTTTGCAGCGCCTTGCAAATAGGTAGGACAAGACGAGGTACTTCCATTTACCCGCCCTAAATATTTAAATTTAACATTGAAAAGTCAAAATAAAGGAATGAAATGTTTATTACTAGTTAAGACAATCGTAAATATTCCATATTTATTTATTTCTCACATAAAACGCATGCAGACATGAACGTCTTTATCCTTATTGTCAATACCTGCGCAAGAGTTATGTGCCCATCGCGCACAAGCGGTGCAACGAATCCACTCGATCTTCGTCGAACTAATTATGACACTGGTCATCTTAAACAACTTCGCTACAAAATGTTGTTGGGGTATAGTACCTAGTACCCCGTCATGCCCCATCCAGTTTTGCCGCGAAGCAACACTTTTATGTTATTTCATAATAATGCAAAACTTGTGCATTAAAAATAAAAACGTCGACTGTTTTGGAACTCAGGAATCCATGTCGCAAGATAGTGCAAAAAGAGAGCTAACAATAAGAAAGTAAGAAGATTATTATGCTTGCATACACGTAGTACGCTACGCGTTTATGCGATGATGACCAAGAATCTGGTCACCAACATCCAGACATCGTTAAAAATATATAAGTTAATTTAAGTATGCGCATTTTTTTTAAAGATTATCTTCTTTTATATCACCTGCGAAGCACACAATACATGTAACTGTTTCCTGCAAAGTTTGGGTAACGTACAATATTATTAATTAAACGTAACTTTAAAGTAATTTGCAATTTTGTCAATTAAAGAATGCATCTATATTTATTATAAGTGTTTAATAGATATTTCTATTATTTATAAATATTATTGTTAACTATTGTTAACAAATATTATTATTGTAATTTATTTTTCAGTAAATAGGCGAGGTTACTTACTTATTTACATCTACCCGGTAAATATTTTTTATATAATAACATCTAAATATATATATAATCATATAATGTTATATAAAATATTATATAAAATATCTCTATATATGTTTTTTTCTCTTGTATAATCTCTGTTCGTATGTTACAAGAAAAATAATAAGAGAAAGAATTGGAAAATAATTAAAAAGATAATTTTTGCATAGTTTTTTTTATTGTTTTTGCATTGTTCATTTATTTGCCTATATGTATATAATCATTTATAATCGTATATATAAATATAATAATACATATAAAATTTAATTTTCTCTATCTCTATACATATAAAAATGAATGTATGTATGTTTGTCTGACTGCGAACTCATTCATTCATTAATGGACCGATTTTCTGGAAACCAGTACCAAAATTTGTTTAATTTTTCGGGGGATGGTATCGAGATGAAGAATAAATTAATATAAAAAAATAAAAATAAAAATTAAAAAAATTAAAAAAGGGGCCCTATATATATATATATATATATTATATATTACAAAATTATATAAAAAAGGTTCCTTTTTTCAAAAAAAAATTTTTAGGGGTAAATATTACTATTCGGGGAAAAAACATCGTCTACTGTCTAATAAATATAGCCCGCAGAGGGTTTTGGGAAGGGGTTGAAGCGAGGGGTAAAAGTCTGCTGGAAAAGAATGTTTATTAGCATCAGTTGCGTTTAAAATTTGATGATCAATTTAATTTGTGATATTATTATTCTACTCTCACAGTTTTCAAATTAGAACAACCAAATTTAGATTATCTCTGATACTAACTTAGACCGTAGAGAGTTTTTGGAAGGGGTCTAAGCCCGGGCCCAGCAAACGAAAAAAGATTGAAAAGAATTAAAACAGGATTGCCAGGAATTCAATTAAGGTCTTTCCGAATTCCATTTTGTCCAAAAAAGGGTTGAAATAGTTTCAATATCATGGAATTCCTTATTTTGGAAAGAATTTGTCTTTTTTGAATCCTATCCAATTCCGACACAAAAACGTAACGAAATGAATACCACTGAATGCCAGGTTAGGGATTGGAAAGTTTCGTCATGAATTCCATTGAATACCATTGATTCCGTCAACGAAATGAATACCATTAAATGCCAAACTACGAATTAAAATTTTCCGTATTAAATTCAATGGAATTCAATGGAAACTCTTTCAACTCTTTTTTTTTGGACAAAATGGAATTCCTGGCAATCTCGTTTTAATTCTTTTCAATCTTTTTTTGTTTGCTGGGGGGACAACGGGCCCCCATACAAAATTGTTTAAAAAAAGTCACTTAAAAAAAAATTTTTTTGGGGTGAATGTTACTATTCGGGGAAAAGAAGGAAGAGCTGCTGAGCCCGCGCGAAGCACGGGCGAAAAAGCTAGATATAATTACATATGAGCAAATTTTTCACATTTGCAGACTTTTTTTGTAAAAAAACAATGCAAAAATTTTCCTTTTAATTATTTTCTAGTTCTTTTCTTATTATTTTTTTTGTACATATTAAGCACTTATAATAAATATAGAACCATTCTTTAATTTACAAAATTGCAAATTATTTTAAAGATACGTTTAATTAATAATGTTGTACGTTACACTAAATTTGCAGAAAACAATTACATGTATTGTGTGCTTGGCAGGTAATATTAAAAGAATATAATCTTTTAAAAAATGCGCATACTTAAGTTGAGTTTTATACTTTTAATGATGTCTGGATGTTGGCGACCAAATTCTTGGTCATCATTGCATAAACGCGTAGCGTACTACGTGTATACAAGCATAACAGTTTTCATAATAAATACCTTTATGCTATCGCTATTACTAGATCTCATTCTAATAGTGGACAATGTCGACGATTTTTGCGATAGTCTCTTTGTACTAGTAGACATGTTAAATTCTTGCTTTAAAATATTCCTTTTGCTCATAAATCGCAAAAACATTATTATGATAATCGACATACTGACGAAGAAACCATGTGAACCGTCGACATCGACTGAAATAAACATTGTCTATAAATTCGATAAAAGTATGGAGTAAGTATTAACAAACATCAATTAACAAACATCATAATATACCGATAATTACTTAATATTAACAAAACTATTAAAATTTATTTTGTGTTATTTTTCACATATAAATTTCTTACGTAAATATTTCTTCTCTTATTTAAATGCTTAATATAATTAATGTATCAAAAATAGAAACGTGCATAAGAACACACCTAAACATTATTAAAAATATATTGTTTTTTTTAATTTAACCTATGAAGTTCTCGAAGTCTTTTCTGTTATGTTATTATGTATCTTGGCTTTTAATAAAAATTTTTAGAATGTATTGATATTTAGTCGTAAAATGAGTTGCTCTTTCCGAAAATCTGGTCGGCGAGAGAATGGAATATCTGAAAAAGAAGATTTAAAAAGTTGAAGGTGAAAGTTTCTTTTGAAATAAGTGGTTAGGTCTGTACCTTTCTGCTGACTAATTTCATCTGCTTTCTTGAGTAGAATAAATCTATATGATTATTATTTGAGTTATCTATAATACCTATAAATTTTACTTAAAGCGATAGACAAAATTATTTATTAGTTAAATATTTTTCAGTAAATAGGCGAGGTTACTTACTTATTTACATCTAATTTGAATCTTTGTATTCTTTTTGGATCTCCCACTTTAATGCCGACTTCATTTTTGGAATGAGCAACTCCTTTATTTTACTATATAAAATGCGGTCTAAAAATTTGTATTACAACCGGAGTTAAAGATTTAATAGGGTAAAAAATGCACATTATAAATAAATAAATAGGTTGATAAATAAAGATAAAAAAAATTTATATGAAATCTAAGAATTAAGATTATTATATACGTATTTGAGGAACATTTTATAATTATTTTAGAAATACTACTTGGTGCTACGTATATGTGGAAGGGATAGCATACTTATTTACGGTGTTATCTCTTTTATTCATGAACTTCAGAAATAGAGTATTACCATACAGAGCATGGTTGCCATTTGATTATTCGTCAACGTTTCTGTTCTCTTTGATGTTCACTTATCAAATGATAGGTTTGGCTGTCGCAATAGTCGTTAGTGTTGGTTGCGATACTTTCATCTGTGGATTATTAGTCCATATTTGTTGTCAACTTGAGATCTCAACTCATCGTTTGAGAAAAATTATATCTCATTCAAACGTTCTTCGCGATTGCGTGCATCATCATTATGATATATATAGGTTATGTTTTACAATTTTGTCAATTTTATAAATTTTTACAATAGTTTTTAAATTAATATGTATCGTTTACATCTGAATATAATATTGTTCTCAAGTATACATTTTATTAAAATATATGTTATTACACAAACAAAAATTTTAAATTTTAGGCTTGCGTTTATTGTAAATAAAAGGTTTAGACTGACTATTGCTATACAATTTATAATAAGTACATTGGGTGTATGCTTTTGCCTTTATCAATTAAGTATAGCAACAACGAAACCCAGACAAATTGAAATGGCATCATATATGATTTGTTTTTTGTTTCAAACCCTCTTCTATTGTTGGTATGGGGACGAATTAAAGACAAAGGTATGGTAATAGAGATTTAGTATTAGGAGTGATGGGTATCTATGCTTTTAATTAAATGCTAATGCTATTCTGTATAAATTTTGTTGCAAAATTCAAACAGTCTGTTATCAAAACACTTTAATATCTACGAGGGAGAGGGTCCCGCTTACCTACATTCCCAATTGCCAATAGCTTTGTTTGCTTACAACATTTTGTCGACAGCTCCGTTTGCCAACATTCCCGATTGCCTAGAGAGCGATTGCCAATATAAGCATTATATTGCGCACATGTAAAAATTAAAAATACGAATGTGCGTTTGCGCACATGGTCTTATTATGCACAAACACATTGCACACACGACTTTATTGCACATGCCGATTGCGCACATGACATTATTGCGTACATACACAAAAGTTGGAAATCCGTGCATGTGCGCAATAACGTTACACAGTAAAAAATAAAATGTTAATCGTAACATTTTTCAAATGTCCCAGAAAGTCCACTCTAAATTTTGAGTTAAAATAACTTATTCATCGCGTGTTACTTGTTGACAAATTAGAAATGTTAATTTATTGACACTATATTTTACATTTATATTTGTTCTTTTAACTTTAAGTATAATTTTAAAATAACTTGTAAAAAATGTCGATATAACATATTTGAATAAACGATAGTTATTTCAACTTAAGAGAAATGTTGTTTTGAACATTTGATTGTAGTAAATTTGATTATTTTGTATGTCAAAGTTTACGATTATTTGAAGATTTACTTTAACTTTTGTTTATGTTAAAATAACTTTAAAGCGTGTTGATTTTTTGAAATAATTATGTTAAAAGAACTCAAAATAATATTCAATTTCTAACTGACATACATAAAGTGTTAAGTTTTCACGTTGACATTAATATAACACATAAAAATGTTACGAAAATAATAACATAGCTGTTGTATGTTAATTTTACATTGAAATAATAGTCAAATCTTGGTAACACAAGAAAATTTTAACATTTGGACGCACGATTTTTTACTGTGTATGTGTGCAAAGAGTATGTGCGCAATATAAGCGTGAGTGCAAAGGGTTAATATAATTTTCTTATTTTATGTTTGCAATATGGCCATATGTGCAATGTGTATGTGTGCAATAAAGTCATGTGTGCAATGTGTTTGTGCGTAATGAGGCCATGTGCGCAAACTTATGTTCGTATTTTTTATTATTACATGTGCGCAATAATGCTCGTAGACAATCGCAAATCGCTCTGTAGGCAATCGGGAATGTCGGCAAACAAAGCTGTCGGCAAAATGTTGTGGGCAAACGAAGCTGTTGGCAATCGGGAATGTAGGCAAACAAAGCTCCCCCTCCTCTACGAGGTATCTGTAACATAAATATATTTTGTTTCTTACATAAATGCTATCTATGGATACATTGCACACATTTTAATAGAGTCAACAAATGATTGACAATATTTACGAAATGGAGTGGATGACATTGGACAAAAATAGACTAAAGTCTTTAATGATAATAATGAGGCGAACAACTGTACCTATTCAGATTACTTGTGCTTATATTGTTCCCATGAATCTTGAAACTTTTATGGGTGTTAGTATAAATGTTATAAAGCTAATTTTGCCAAATTTTAATTTTAGATATAGGTATTTAAATATGTTCTATGCATTTAAGGAATGATTTATAATATATTGATTTATTATATTATTAAAATATTTTAACACAAACAAATATTATCCATTTAATTTTAAGTATTTAATAAATTAAAATTGTTCACGCTATTTATGAAATAAATTTGGAAAATACTGGAAATTTGAAATCATTATTTGGAATAATATAAACAAGTTCAACACTATATGTATTTAATGTTAAAATTTAATGTATCTAATATTATTGTTGACAAAATTAGCTGCAAATTTATTAATTACTGAACCTATTTAGATAACCATAAAGATTATTTGTTTACTAATTTTAGATACTTAAAATGTCTTATTCCACTTACAACTTACTTACACAAAATATGCAAGTGTGATTGTATGAGAAACTGATGGACTTAAAGTACTACTCATATCATAATATTAAATCTGAGAAGAGAAAAAAAAAGAAGAAAAAAGATAGTATATTTGCAATTAGTAGTAACAATTAGCATTAGTTATTGTCACCTAACATACTACATTTAATGTATCATGCACCTTATTAAAGTAAAAAAATAGAAAAAAATGATCGAAAAGTGTTGTTTATTCTTTTGCATATTTTTCTTATATTTTTACATTTATTAACATCTGTTTTGTATTTGTCTTTTACATTTTATACTTTCTTGCCTATCCTGTCTTCTATGACACGTAAATATAATATAATTTTAACATGTTTTGTTTGTATCGTGGGAATCAGAAATTACAATGCCTAAAATCAATACGGAGACAGAATCTTAATGCACTTTTACAAATAGGGAACGTGGGGCAAGACAGGATATTTAATGTTTAACCACGTGAAATGACCACTAAGCATAAGTATAAAAAAAACATCCACTTTTTCAACACAAATCCTGTTATTGTGTATCCTTCTTTACATGTAAAGATGGTTGAAACTAACAAACATGTACACTGAAAAAAAAATGATGTTGTATCAACAGCATCAGTGTAATTGAAATAAAATTGGTTGATGCAACATCAATATTAATGAACGAAATGCATCAGATAGTCAATTCATAATCCAGACATTTGGTCCAATAATATCATTGTAGTTGGAATATCTCGTTATATCAATCATATATCTACTCATCCCAAACACATAATTCTTTATTATAATTACATATGAATTAAATAACTTTCTTGATGTATAATTGAATACCATGTAATCTATGTAACTACATCTGCTGTCACTTCAACTGCGTGAAATACTTAAAAGAAATCAACGGTACGGTTAATGTTATTATGGTTACTACATATGCACCATCTTATTGATTCAAATATAAATTTATTTAATCTGTATACTTTGTGTATATTGCTACAAATCAGTTATTTGTCAGATATTGCACTTAAATATTATTGATTTATATGCAATGATTTTTTAGAGGAAATAGAAATGTGTGTATATTAATTATACAAATGCTCGATGCAATCGACACGTGTAATCCTTAATATCTTTGTGTATATATATAGACAAAATATTATAAATACATGTTTTAATCGTATCAAACGAATGTGTAATCAATATGAAAACATTTCTATTTCCTCTAAATAAAAAAATGCATATGATTCAATAATATTTCACTATAACACCTGACACGCGTAATGCTGTTAATTTAAGTACGGCAACTACGTAAAATACTTAAAGCAAGTCAACGGCACAGTTAATATTATCATGGTTACTACATATGCACCATCTTGTTGATTCAAATATAAATTTATTTAATCTGTATACTTTGTGTATATTGCTACAAATCAGTTATTTGTCAAAAATTACACTTAAATATTGTTGATTCATGTACAATTGTTTTTAGAGGAAATAGAAATGTGTGTATATTAATTGTGGCGGTTCACGCCACCAGTGATACACGCCCACGCGGCAACTGTATTACCGGCAGTTCGCATTGACGCCGCTAGGCGTCGCATCGCCTATACATTCTTTCGAGTTCAAGATTCTGCACCGACTTGTATAAGAGAAGACCCCCTACGGGAATAAATCATATATTTGTAGGCGCTAGTCGCCTTAGGCAAAAGTGCTTGGACGCTACGTCTACCCTACGAGTATAACATATTTAAGTTTAATGTAATTATAAATGTGTAACGTAGTTTGAAGCTTGAAGCTTCATCTATATGAAAAATGTAATCAAATAATTTTGTGTTTACTTTTAAAACAAACTGATGAAACTGATACATTTCAAATAAAAATACTTTTAAAACAATTACTTTTTTATTCTCAGGGCAAGCGACAATAATAATTAAATCAATCTTACGTATAAAACAACTAAACGTATAATTTGTATATTGAATAACATATTTAATCAATTAAAATATATTTAGGTTTAATATAATTATACGTAACATAGCTTCATCTGTACGAAGAATTCAATCAAATAATTTTGTGTTTAGTTTAAAAACAAACTGATACATTTCAAATAAAAATACTTTTAAAACAATCACTTTTTTATTCTCAGGGCAAGCGACAATAATTAAATCAATCGTACGTATAACACAACTAAACGTATAATTTGTATATTGAATAATATATCTAGTCCAATAAAATATAAATTGATATATATCAAATAAAAATGCTTTTAAAACAACTATTTTTTTATTCTTAGAGCAAGCATCAATGTTCATTTAATCATTAATATAATCGAGCGAAACGTATAAGTTATATATTGAATAACATATTTAATCAATTAAAATATATTTAAGTTTAATATAATTATACGTAACGTTGCTTCATCTGTATGAAAAATGTAATCAAATAATTTTGTGTTTAGTTTAAAAACAAACTGATACATTTCAAATAAAAATACTTTTAAAACAATCACTTTTTTATTCTCAGGGCAAGCGACAATAATTAAATCAATCGTACGTATAACAAAACTAAACGTATAATTTGTATATTGAATAACATATTTAATCAATTAAAATATATATAAGTTTAATATAATTATACATAACATAACTTCATTTGTATGAAGAATTCAATCAAATAATTTTGTGTTTAATTTTAAAACGAACTGATACATTTCAAATAAAAATACTTTTAAAACAATCACTTTTTTATTCTCAGGGCAAGCGACAATGATTAAATTAATCGTACGTATAAAACAACTAATTACAATGTAATTCAATTCGTAATTTAGTAGCGTTCTTACAATTCAATATACGTTTAATGCAATATCCTTATCATTAATTGAAATTTATATATTGTTCTTTTAACATACATATTTAAAATAACAATCAATAGCAAATACTATTAAATGAACTATTTATTTTTGTGGATGCCCGTGACGTCGACGTTTAATTGAAGCAACCGCATTTTTTTTTAATTTAGCAGCATTTTTTTTTCAGTGTATATGAATAATTGGTTTAGAAAGCAATATTTGAAAAAGCGTCTTTTGCAGCGCCTTGCAAATAGGCAGGACAAGAAGAGGTACTTCTATTTACCCGCCCTAAATATTTAAATTTAACATTGAAAAGTCAAAATAAAGGAATGAAATGTTTATTACTAGTTAAGACAATCGTATAAATATTCCATATTTATTTATTTCTGACATAAAACGCATGCAGACATGAACGTCTTTTCCTTATTGTCATTACCTGCGCAAGAGTTATGTACCCATCGCGCACAAGAGATGCAACGAATCCACGCGATCTTCATCGAACTAATTATGACACTGGTCATCTTGAACAACTTCGCTACAAAATGTTGTTGGGGTAGTATCTAGTACCCCGTCATGCCCCATCCCGTCTTGCCACGAAGCAACACTTTTAGGTTATTTCATAATAATGGAAAACTTGTGCACTAAAAATAAAAACATCGACTGTTTTGGGAACTCAGAAAACCATGCCGCAAGATAGTATTAAAAAAGAGCTAACAATAAGAAACTATCACAAAAATCGTCGGCTTTGTCCACCATCAGGGTGACGTCTATTAATAACGATAGTATAAAGGTATTTAGTAAGAAGATTATTATGCTTGCATATACGTAGTACGCTACTTGTTTATGCGGTGATGTCCAAGAATCTGGTCACCAACATCCAGACATCGTTAAAAATATATAAGTCAATTTAAGTATGCGCATTTTTTAAAAGATTATCTTCTTTTATATCACCTGCGAAGCACACAATACATGTAACTGTTTCCTGCAAAGTTTGGGTAACGTACAATATTATTAATTAAACGTATATCTTTAAATTCAAAGTAATTTGTAATTTTGTCAATTAAAGAATGCATCTATATTTATTATAAGTGTTTAATAGATATTTCTATTATTTATAAATATTATTGTTAACTATTGTTAAAAAATATTATTATTGTTATTTATTTTTTAGTAAATAGGCGAGGTTACTTACTTATTTACATCTACCCGGTAAATATTTTTTATATAAAAACATCTAAATATATATAATTATATAATATTATATAAAATATTATATAAAATATGTCCATATATGATTTTTTTTCTAGTATAATCTTGTTCGTATGTTACAAGAAAAATAATAATAGAAAGAATTAGAAAATAATGAAAAGGATAATTTTTGCATTGTTTTTTTATTGTTTTTGCATTGTTCATTTATTTGCCTATATATAATTATTTATAATCGTATATAAATGTAATAATACCACATAAAATTTAATAATATATAATTGTATATGAGCAAATTTTTCACATTTGCACAGACTTTTTTTTGCAAAAAAACTGCAAAAATTATCCTTTTAATTATTTTCTAGTTTTTTTTCTTATTATTTTTCTTGTACATATTAAACACTTATAATAAATATAAATTCTTTAATTGACAAAACTGCAAATTACTTTAAAGTTACGTTTAATTAATAATATTGTACGTTACAAAAAGTTTGCAGAAAACAATTACATGTATTGTGTGCTTCGCAGGTGACATAAAAGAAGATAATCTTTTACAAAATGCGCATACTTAAGTTGACTTTTATACTTTTAACGATATGTGGATGTTGGCGACCAAATTCTTGGTCATCACTGCATAAACGCGTAGCGTACTACGTGTATACAAGCATAATAGTTTTCATAACAAATACCTTTTTACTATCACTATTAGTAGACATCACTCTGATGGTGGACAATGCCGATGATTTTTGCGATAGTTTCTTCGTACTAATAGACGTATTAAATTGTTACTTTAAAGGATTTATTTTGCTTATAAATCGCAAAAACGTTATTATGCTAATCGACATACTGACAAAGCAACCATGTGAACCGTTGACATCGACTGAAATAAACATTGTCTATAAATTCGATAAAAGTATAGAGTAAGTATTAACAAGCATCAATGTCATCATAATATACCGATAATTACTTAATATTAATGAAACTATTAAAATTTATGGTAATTATGCAGTTTAGGGGAAGCACTTCCGATGACCTTGACCTTGACATATGTTGTCAAGGTCACCCTCCTGAGTGACCTTCAGAAGGTTTTAGCCGTCGCTCGTTTTTTATTAAAAAGTTATAAACAAAAAAGTTTCAAAAATATAGCAGTTATTTTAAGTACTGAGAGGCATAAACGACTAATATTACGTTTTTCTTTAAAGCAGAGAATACTTTATTTCGCGAGAAAGTCGCTGCTTTACCAAAACACAACATTTAAAGCAGTAAATTGTTGATAAATTGAAGTCTTTTTGTTAAAGCAGACAATACTTTATTTTAAACGTCGCTGCAGAGAATAAAGCAGAGAATACTTTATTTTGCGAAAAAGTCGCTGCTTTACCAAAACACAACATTTAAAGCAGTAAATCGTTGATCACTAACCTACATAGGTTAGTTGACGCGCTAACTAACCTATATATATGCACTTATATATACTATATTTTCCAAACTTTTTTTGTTAATAACTTTTTAACGAATAGCGAGCGATGGCTAAAACCTTCTGAAGGTCACTCGGGGTCATGACCTTGACAACATATATCAAGGTCATTGAAATCGGTGAGGTCGCCAAACTTTTTTTTGTTAATAACTTTTTAATAAAAAACGAGCGACGGCTAAAACCTTTTGAAGGTCACTCAGGAGGGTGACCTTGACAACATATGTCAAGGTCAAGGTCATCGGAGGTGCTTCCCCTAAACTGCATAATTACCAAATTTATTTTGTGTTATTTTTTACATATAAATTTTTTACTTAAATATTTCTTTTTTTTTTTTAAATAAATGTTTAATATAATTAATGTATCAAAAATAGAAACGTGCAATAGAACACACCTAAAAATTATTAAAAATATGTTGTTTTTTTTTATTTAACCCATGAAGTTCTCGAAGTCTTTTCTGTTTTGTTATTATGTATCTTGGCTTTTAATAAAAAATTTTAGAATGTATTGATATTTAGGCGTAAAATAAGTTGCTTTTTCCGAAAATCTGGTCGGCGAGAGAATGGAATATTTGTACCTCTCTACTGACAAATATTCAATTAATAACTAATTTCATCTGCTTTCTTCTGAGTAGAATAAATCTATATAATTATTGTTTAAATGACTTGTAATACATATAAATTTTACTTAAAGCGATATACAAATCTATATATTAGTTAAATATTTTTCAATAAATAAACGAGGTTACGTACTTATTTACATCTAACTTGAATCTTTGTATTCTTTTTGGATCTCCCATTTTAATGCCTACTTCATTTTTGGAATGAGCAGCTCCTTTATTTTACTATATAAAATGCGGTCTAAAAATTTTTATTACAACCAGAGTTAAGAATTTAAAAGGGTAAAAAGTAAATTTTATAAATAAATAAATAAATAAATAAATAAATAAATAAATAAATAAATAAATAGATAAATAAAGATAAAAATAAAAAAATTATATAAAATCTAAGAATTAAGATTATTATATATGTATTTGAGGAACATTTTATAATTATTTTAGAAATACTACTTGGTGCTACGTATATATAGATGGGATAGCAGTCTTATTTACGGTGTTATCTCTTTTATTCACGAACTTCAGAAATAGAATATTACCGTACAGAGCATGGTTGCCATTTGATTATTCGTCAATGTTTCTGTTCTCTCTGATGTTCACTCATCAAATGATAGGTATGGCTGTCGCAGCAGTCGTTAATATTGGTTGCGATACTCTCATCTGTGGATTATTAGTCCATATTTGCTGTCAAATTGAGATCTTAACTCATCGCTTGAGAAGAATTATATCTCATTCAAACGTTCTTCGTGACTGCGTGCGTCATCATTATGATATATTCAGGTTAAGTTTTACAATTTTGTCAATTTTATAAATTTTTACAATAGCTGTCTTTAAATTAATATATATTGTTTACATCTGAATATAATATCTCGTTCTCTTCAAGTTTATATTTTATTAAAATATATGTTATTACACAAACAAAATTATTAAATTTTAGGTTTGCGTTTATCGTAAATGAAAGGTTTAGACTGACTATTGCTATCCAATTTATAATAACTACATTGGTGGTATGCTTTTGTCTTTATCAATTAACTATAGCAACAACGAAAGCCAGACATATTGAAATGGTATCATATGTGGCTTGTATTTTAATTCAAAAATTCTTCTATTGTTGGTATGGGAACGAATTAAAGACAAAGGTATGGTAATAGAGATTTAGTACTAGGAGTGATGGGTATCTATGCTTTTAATTAAATGCTGATGTTATTCTGTATAAATATACCTACGAGGGAGGGAGTTTCGTTTACCTACATTCCCAATTGCCAATAGTTTTGTTTGGTTACAACATTTTGCCGACAGCTTCGTTTGCCAACATTCCCGATTGCCTACAGAGCGATTGCCAATATAAAGCATTATTGTTGTGCACTTGTAATAATTAAAAATACGAATGTGCGTTTGCGCACATGGTCTTATTATGCACAAACACATTGCACACATGACTTTATAGCGCATGCCGTTTGCGCACATGACATTATTGTGTACATACACAAAAGTTGGAAATCCGTGTATGTGCGCAATAACGTTATGTGTGCAATATGTATGTGCGAAATAAAGTCGTGTGTGCAAAGAGTATGTGCGCAATATAAATGTGTGCGCAAAGGGTTAATATGATTTTCTTATTTTATGTGTGCAATATATGGTCATGTGTGCAATGTGTATGTGTGCAATAAAGTCATGTGTGCAAACTTATGTTCGTATTTTTAATTATTACATGTGCGCAATAATTCTTGTGGGCAATCGCAAATCGCTCTGTAGGCAACAATCGGGAATGTAGGCAAACGGAGCTCCCCCTCCTCTACGAGGTATCAGTAACATAAATATATATTTTGTTTCTTACATAAATGCTATATATGGATACATTGCGCACATTTTAATAGAGTCAACAAATGATTGACAACATTTACGAAATGGAGTGGTTGACATTGGATAAAAATAGAAGAAAGTCTTTAATGATAATAATGAGGCAAACAACTGTACCTATTCAGATTACTTGTGCCTCTATTGTTCCCATGAATCTTGAAACTTTTATGGGTGTTAGTATAAATGTTATAAAGCTAATTTCGCCAAATTTTAATTTTAGATATATTTAACCCGTAGTAAAACTTTCTGAATTTGCTTGAAACTTGTTACTCGGAGGTTTCTGGGGTCGCTGATTACGAATCCGAAGTCAGATGTACAAAATTCACAATGGCGGATTCAATATGGCGGATCAAAATTATAAAAAAGGTCTGATTTTCATGAAATTTGGTACCTTTATGTTTTTTGGGTCTCTAAATCCGAATATAAAGTCAGATTTTCAAAATTCAAAATAATAATAATAAAATTCCGTCTATTTTTTGTAATTTTGATCCGCCATATTGGACCCGCCATTTTGAATTTTGTAAATCTGACATCATATTCGGATTCAGAGACCCAAAAACATAAGGGTATCAAGTTTCATAATAATCCGATAAACTTTTTTTTCAATACACTTTTGGCCCAAATAGTAAAATTCTCTTACACAGCCAATGGGTTAAATATGTTCTATGCATTTAAGGAATGATTTATGTGTCTGTGAAGTTGGCATATCATTTTCTAGCAGATAAAAAATAAAAGAGAATTCTTTTCGCATACAGTCGAGTTCTATAGTTCCTGATACTTTTTAGTAATAGTTCTGGCGATTTTACCCAAAAAACAATCGATCGAAAAAATAATCTGCTAACTACCCGTAGCAGATCATTTTCTAGCAGATAAAAAATAAAAGAGAGTTCTTCTCGCATACAGTCGACAATTAATATGCCAACTTCACCGACATATGTGATTTATAATATATTAATTTATTATATTATTAAAATATTGTAATAAAATCAAATATTATCCATTTAATTTTAAGTATTTAAGAAATTAAAATTGTTCACGCTATTTATGAAATAAATTTGGAAAATACTGGAAATTTGGAATCATTATTTGGAATAATATAAACAAATTCAGTACTATATGTATTTAATGTTAAAATTTAATGTATCTGATATTACTGTTGACAAAATTAGCTGCAGATTTATTAATTACTGAACCTATTTAGATAACCATGAAGATTATTTGTTTACTAATTTTAGATACTTAAAATGTCTTATTCCGCTTACAACTTAATTACACAAAATATGCAAGTGTAAGAGACTGATGGACTTGGATGACTACTCAGATCATAATATTAAATCTGAGAAGAGGCAAGAAAAAAAGAAAGAAGATAGTATATTTGCAACTAGTAGTAACAATTAGCATTAGTTATTGTCACCTATAATACACTACATTTAATGTATCACCTTATTAAAGTAGAAAAATAGAAAAGAATGGTTAAAATGTGTTGTTTATTCTATTGCATATTTTTCTTATATTTTTACATTTATTAACATCTATTTTTATATTTGTATTTTACATTTTATACTTTTTTGCCTATCCTGCCTTCTATGATAGGTACACTTTGTAATATAATTTTAACATGTTTTGTTTGTATCGTGGGAATCAGCAATTACAATGCCTAAAATCAATACGGAGACAGAATTTTAATTTATTTTTGCAAATAGGGAACGTGGGGCAAGACAGGGTATTTAATGTTTAACCATGTGAAATAACTACTAACCATAAGTATAAAAAAAAACATCCACTTTTTCAACACAAATCCTGTTATTGTACATTCTTTACATATAAAAATGGTTGAAACTAACAAACATGTATATGAATAATTGGTTTAGAAAGCAATATTTGAAAAAGTGTCTTTTGCAGCGTTTTGCAAATTGGCAGGACAAGACGAAGTATTTTCATTTACCCGCCCTAAATATTTAAATTTAACATTGAACAGTCAAAATAAAAAAATGAAATGTTTATTATTAGTTAAGACAATCGTAAATATTCCATATTTATTTATTTCGTACATAAAACGCATGCAGACATGAACGTCTTTATCCTTATTGTCAATACCTGCGCAAGAGTTATGTGCTTATCGCGCACAAGCGGTGCAACGAATCCACTCGATCTTCGTCGAACTAATTATGACACTGGTCATCTTGAACAACTTCGCTACAAAATGTTGTTGGGGTAGTACCTAGTACCCCGTCATGCCCCATCCCGTCTTGCCACAAAGCAACATTTTTAGGTTATTTCATAATAATGCAAAACTTGTGCATTAAAAATATAAACATCGACTGATTTGGAAACTCAGGAAACCATGCCGTAAGATAGTGTAAAAAAGAGTTCAAAATAATACTCACGTTTCTAGTCCAAACAGTATAAAATATGAAGTCGCAATATTGTAACACGGTGCACAAACTGGACGGGCGCGACGGTCTGGACGCGACTCATGGAAACAACGCCTCTGAATCTGAATGAAGTCAGCGACTATCGAACCAAATGCTGGTTTTTGCATGATCAAATTCCAAAAAATCCAATGGATATCTCCACGTCGTGGAAAAAACCAGGTGCCCCGGGTTGCTCTACGTTCCCCTATTGGTAAATATTTGATATTATCACAGTACATTAAATTAATCTGACAATATCTGCATTTAATAATAATATGTATAAATTCATCCAAATGAAGTAAAATAGACGATTTTAGAAAATTTTATTTATTTATTATATTCTCTCTTAAATAATTTCTAACTGACATTTTAGTATTTATTTTATTGCAGTTGCTTAAAACGTATTTAGTTTATTTACAATATAGATATTGCAGCAAGAATAATACATAGTGATATAATCTAAATAGTAATTAAAATAATTTATACCATTGTTATTTGCATTTAAATAATTTTAAGTAATAATGCAAACAGAAACAATGGAAAGTTATAAGTAATATTGATTGTCGTATTGATTCTTGGATCTTTTTTATTCCGTCTCTCTGAGAGAAATACACTCGGAAATTGTCAAACAACCGTGACATTTGTGCGCTATAGGTATGTTTCTAATTCGTGATAATACTATATTGTAAATTGCATATTATTACGAAATAAATAATATGATTCCAGTGGTTATAAGAAGGTAATTGAACAAGCAATATATCACTAAAACATCTGCAAATCAACCAATAAATTTTTATAAATTTTTGTCAGTTGATCGTAAAATTATATTACGCTTTATATTCTTTTATTCGTGTACAATTTTATTACAATTATTCTTTAACTATTACTAAATTATTTGTTAATTATTTGAATTAAATTATTCTTTGACCTATATAATTCAATTAAATCTTCATTAAACTAGATTAAAAAATTACTATTTAAATAAATGTTTTTAAAACTATTTTTTATTCAATTGTATATTTTATATTACTATTACTACTACTATATATCATAATACATTATTAATCTCTTTTTATCTGTAATGGCTTATGCAGAATGAGAAAAATAAGGAATAAGAAATTAAACACAGAGAGAGTTTATAGTCGCATCTTTTTTCAACACGGTTTTTTCTCTTTTTTCAAGACACGGAATTCTTTCTTTATTTAATTCCTTGTTCTTTATTCCTCTCATTGTGCATGAGCCCTAAAGGTATATTTGAAGGATAAATGCTGCTCTACTTCGACGTTATGATTTCATGAAAAAAGGAAGGGAGATTTGAGCACCAGTAAAAAAAGAACAAGAACAAATGACAAGTAAGAAAAAGCTTTGAGAATTCAACGCGGTTATCAATGCATAGTTTAACGTAGGTTATATCGATCGTTAATAATTAATAGGATACACAGCCATAAATCAAACGTTTCAGCTCCGTTATTCTAGAAGTATCTGTAAAGTCAATAGCTATAGCAAGATTAAAATTTCAGAGAAAATTTAAATATCTATAACTTAAGTATCATAAAATTATAACCTATGCCGATATTAAATAAAGATATAATTATTTATTCAATATTTGACAATTCTATCATGTATTTTCTTTACTTTACCTCTAAAAAACATTATTGCATCTAAAGATATATTACCGTAATATATTTAAGTTTTGTTACTGTGTATATACGTGTTGCATATCGACTCATAAATATATTATTTCACGAGGTATACTGTATTGAGAGGGATACGTGAAATGATTAATAAAATTACCAGTTGCGAAGGGTAGAATTATGGGAACACATGCATGTGGATATCAACATCTAAGAAATTCGATCCGCTACAGCAAGGCTATAGACTGTCGACATTTGCCAGTCAGTCTAAAGATTTTGGTGCTTGCTATACTTATCAGTTGTGATTGCTTAAAGTATTTTTTATTATAATAATAATTTGATTTATTTCTTTACGGCAAATATCACAATGTTTACTTACAATTATTAAATTAATTAGGAAGCTTATATGGGTAGAAATGCAATATTTTTATTATTTACAAATAACATTTGTAAATAATAGAAAATAAAGAAATAAATCTATTAAATAATTATGATATAAATATAGAAGCATTCTTTAATTGACAAAATTGCAAATTACTTGAAAGATACGTTTAATTAATAATATTGTACGTTACACAAAATTTGCAGGAAACAATTACATGTATTGTGTGCTTCGCAGGTGATATAAAAGAAGATAATATTTAAAAAAATGCGCATACTTAACTTGCTTTTTGTACTTTTAACGATATGTGGATGTTGGCGACCTAATTCTTGGTCATCACTATATAAACGTGTAGCGTACTATGTGTATACAAGCATAATAGTTTTCATAATAAATACCTTTATACTATCGCTATTAGTAGAAATGACTCTAATAATGGACAATACCGATGAGTTTTGCGATAATTTCTTTTTACTAATAGACCTGTTAAATACTTTCTTTAAAGCATTCATTTTGCTTATAAATCGCAAAAACATTAGTATGCTAATCGATATACTGACAAAGAAACCATGTGAACCGTCGACATCGGCTGAAATAAATATTGTCTATAAATTCGATAAAAGTATAGAGTAAGTATTAACAAGCATCAATAACATCATAATATACCGATAATTACTTAATATTAATGAAACTATTAAAATTTATTTTGTGTTATTTTTCACATTTGTAGGTAAATTTTTTTTTTTATTTAAATGCTTGATATAATTAATGTATCGAGAATAGAAATGTGCATTAGAACACACCTAAAAATTATTAAAAATATATTGTTTTTTGTATTTAACCCATAAAGTTCCCGAAGTCTTTTCTGTTTTGTTATTATGTATCTTGGCTTTTAATAAAAAATTTTAGAATGTATTGATATTTAGGCGTAAAATGAGTTGCTCTTTCCGAAAGCGGCGAGAGAATGGAATATCTGAAAGAGAAGATTTAAAAAGTTGAAAGGGTGAAAGTAAAAGAAATAAGTGGTCGGGTCTTTCTACTGACAAATATTCAATTAATAACTAATTTCATCTGCTTTTTGAGTAGAATAAATCTATATGATTATTATTTGAGTGACCTATAATACCTATAAATTTTACTTAAAGCGATAAACAAAATTATTTATTAGTTAAATATTTTTTAGTAAATAGGCGACAATATATATAAAAGGTTAAAGCTCTCGCAACAATAAACAATTACAATATAGGCAAATGAGAGCCAAAACGTCGGTAGCAAGGCGACAAAATTAACTGTATTTAAACACTTATATAAAGAACGATCAAACGTTTCGATCCTTTGCTTTGGACCATCCTCAGTGATGAAATATAAAAAAAATTACATGCAATCAAGTCGTCGTCAAACAATAAAAGATCGCCATTTCAGCCATGCCGTCAATTCCGCAGAGTTCGCATTGCCATAAATCCTTCGATCGAGTACGTCGTCTCAATTCGTTAAACAGCGGAACGATGCAATTTCCCGGGGCAACTGTTGCCTTAATTAAACACAGAACTATTACAAAATCTGACCAATCAATCAGGAAACAGAAGACAAGCAGTATTACCTGACAATCACCACGTGGAAATTAACGGACATCGTCATCGAAACGTAACTTATTATCATTGTGTTTACTGTAAAATGTATAGGTCGCGTCGTTATTGCGGGAGAGCGAAACTAATACTGTTCACGGGAGACACGACGTGTCGAGCACAACAAATAGGCATTAAATATTATATAACCCCGAGAGGCGAAGTTACATATGCGAAATTCTCCCGATGATCGGTAAATAAACGCTGGTCGTCTTTGCCGTGTCCTCCTGCAGATTAATGCCATTGGCTTGGCGCTTAATGTGAACCATCTCCAAGACGCTCCTTCGGGTATAAGATCTCTCTCTGTCCAAAATCGTGACATTATCCCAATCGAACTCATGTCCTTCTAAGCGGTGCTGGGAAACGACCGACAAATTTTCCGCCCTTCCGCTAAGCTGATTACGGTGTTCTTTAACCCGCGTGCCAGACTGTCTCTTCGTTTGGCCAACATAAGAGGCGTCGCAATCACGTCAGTTAATTTTGTAAACCACCCCACTCTGTGCAAAACATCCTTGTGTGGCTTAACAAACCGATTTAGCTTATTTATACCGACGAATGCTGTGCGGCAGCTAAACTTTTTTAACGTGTTGCTAAGGGCGTTAGAAATTTTGTCAATATAAGGAATGACAAAAAACTGATCAAATTCCCCATTCTTAGGAGTCGAAATACGCGAATCCGTTACCCCCGTCCTCCTCTGTTCGTCGACCAATTTGAGCAACCTTGTCTTTACGTGCTTAAAAATGAAATCCCGAGGATACCCGTTGACCAAAAGGATATTGACAAGTTTACTCAAATTTTCTTGGTGATATCTCGGGTGAGACAATAAAAACGACCTATCAACCAGCTAATAATCGTGCCTATTTTTTGACAGGTCGGGTGGTGGGAGAAAAAGCTTAAACATCGCTCCGAAAAAATTGGCTTGTGATACCAATTGAATTCAACGATTCCATTGTTGATCATTACCGTGGTATCAAAGAAATTAATCGCCCGATTACGTCCAACTTCAACCGTAAATTGTAATCTCTTATGAAAGGAATTAAATATTTCCAAAACTGTCTTGACAAGTGAGAGCGCGATGGACATCAAAACGTCGTCCACGTATCTGCGATAGATCGGTGTAAAAATGGGGAGGCGTTCTAATGCCTTTCTCTCCAAATCCTGCATTACTAAATCAGCCACCACAGGAGACAGAGAGGATCCCATCGGTGAACCAAACGTTTGCTTATAAACTACCCCATCAAAAACAAAATACGTTGAATCCAGTACAAACTGGATAGCTCTCAAAAATTCTTCCTGTGGTATCGTAGTGTTAGCCGCGATGTAAGGCCACCTATCCTTAATACCAGTCAGAACTAACTCCGTAGGAACGTTTGTGAACAGCGAGACCACATCAAGGGAAATCAGCTCGAAATGGTCTTCCAATCGTGTACCCGCCAGGCTCCTAATTAGCTCGAAGCTATTTTCCACGCGACTGTTAGCTTTAGGCACGCTCCCCTGTATTATATCTTGTAAGAACTTAGCTAATGGTTGTAGCGGACTGTTAACCGACGATACTATGATCCTGAGCGGACAGTTGGCTATGTGAATCTTCGGAAGACCATATGCTCGTGGGATAACGTCGTCAGTGCAATTGAGGAAATTATACTGTCTCTGTGTGATAAATTTCTTTCCTAGCCACGCTTTAAGGAGAACCTTGAGATCTGTAGTTATTTTACCTGTAGGGTCCTTATTTAACACTAAATACGTATTCTCATCTCCGAGCATCTCTTTCATCTTCCCCATGTAAGTGTCCCTGTCCAAAACTACAGTGGGGTTACCCTTGTCAGCCTTAGTGACTAATACGTTAACATTATTTTTAAGAAATTCCTTTGTCTCACGGAGCGCTTGAATTAATGGACGATCGTGGAGCTGGATCGGCATATTTCCGAAAACTACTTTCTCGATGGCTTGTATACAGTGCTTGCGAACGCCTTGACGAAAGTTGGGGGAAAAACAATTCACACTCGACTCGACGTACTTAATAAATTCACACGCTATTTTTCCCCCGCTTTTAACCTGTTGCATGGAAAAATTTGGACCTAATTGTAACAGTCCTTGCACCGCGGCTGGCAATGTGACGGACGAGAGATTGGTTAGCCATTAAGGGGGTAGCCTGGTGTAGAACGCCAAAAACAAGCTCTTTTTCTGGATTTTTTTTAAAAGAAACTACTTAATATATATTTTTGCAATTAACACCATTTATTGTGTACATATTGAAATGTTCAAATTAATTTTTTTGAATAAATATATGTAAGTACACAGGAGTTATGCGATCAAATACGAAGGTGGCTTCGAAAATTCTTTCTGAATGGCGTACACTCTAGCACTCCGTAGAACAATCTGACACAAAAAAAAAAATTTTTTTGTAAAGTTTATGAATGTAGTTTCTAGTTATACCTAAAACATGCTTTGTTTTATCATAAAAAATTTTAAAAATAGTGGTTTGAAAAAAAAAATTTTTTTTGCATGAATTTTGCACTTTCTTTTGTTTATAACTTTTTTTGAACAAAATTTTTAGTACATATTATAGGTATAAGTTCAAGGCAATTTAATTACCTTTAATTTAAAAAAAAAATAATTTGGATCCATAAAAAATATTTTGAGTTATTGTGTACGCCAATTTCAAAAACATGGTTTTGAGAAAAACGCGTTTAAAGTTTTCGAATAAGAAAGAAGGTTGATAAAAGCTTATTATTATTGATTTACCTAATACTTTTTGGTCAATCTGCTATCCTTGCTCCATATAATATCCCCTCAACTTCTTCATACAGCTCGTTGTGCTCCAACAGCCGTTGTTTATGTATATTTTTTAGTTCGCGAGCAATGATTTTACTTCAACGATTCTGATCGAACGGTCGTACGGCTATTATTAATTTTGTCGGCATAATCTCTGCATGCTGTCCCAATAACTATTTCCAAATCTGACATTGTGTTTAGCACTGACAGATAGCCTTCGTTAAATATTCCAGCTGCTATGTAAGCAGCAATCTCTATGATCTTCCGGCTGCAGTGGAGGTGTTTTGGAGCAAACCGCCAAACAGTAGAGTTGAAACTCTCGTTCGCATTTTGGATATGCCCACCCAAACACCTTTCGAGCAGCTCTTTCTTCGACAAATCTTCACAAATCAGCCGGCAACGAGCCTTTTCAAAGACCGTTGAGAGCTCCCCCCCAGCATCCTGCTCTTCGGAGCGCTCGACCATGCGCACCGATCGAGCTCATTTTAGCCCGCTAAAATCTAAATTCATGCTTAGGGTTTAGAGAGCGTATTCTAGAGATAGAATACTATCGATTTAAGCAAAAAAATTCGATTTTTTGAAGCCGCTACACCAGGCTATTCCCTTAAAGCGAAGGACCGAAACGTTTGATCGTTCTTTATATAAGTGTTTAAATACAGTTAATTTTGTCGCCTTGCTACCGGCGTTTTGGCTATCATTTGCCTATATTGTAATTGTTAAATAGGCGACGTTACTTACTTATTTACATTTAATTTGAATCTTTGTATTCTTTTTGGATCTCCCACTTTAATGCCGACTTCATTTTTGGAATGAGCAACTCCTTTATTTTACTATATAAAATACGGTCTAAAAATTTTTATTACAACCGGAGTTAAGGATTTAAAAGGGTAAAAAGTGATTATTATAAATAAATAAATAAATAAATAGGTAGATAAATAAAGATAAGAATAAAAAATTTACATAAAATCTAAGAATTAAGATTATTATATATGTATTTGAGGAACATTTTATAATTATTTTAGAAATACTACTTGGTACTACGTATATCTGGAAGTGATAGCATATTTATGGATGGTGCTATCTCTTTTAATCAATAACTTCAGAAATAGAATATTACCGTACAGAGCATGGTTCCCATTTGATTATTCGTCAACGTTTCGGTTCTCTCTGATGTTCACTTATCAACTGATAGGTATAGCTGCGGCAAACATCATTAATATTGCTTGCGATACTCTCATCTGGGGATTATTAGTCCATATTTGCTGTCAAATTGAGATCGTAACTCATCGCTTGAGAAGAATTATATCTCATTCAAACGTTCTTCGCGATTGTGTGCATCATCATTATGATATATATAGGTTAAGTTTTACAATTTTGTCAATTTTATAAATCTTTACAATAGTTTTTAAATTAATATACATGTATCGTTTACATCTGAATATAATATCGTTCTCATCAAGTATATATTTTATTAAAATATATGTTATTACACAAACAAAATTATTAAATTTTAGGCTTGCGTTTATCGTAAATGAAAGGTTTAGACTGACTATTGCTATGCAATTTATAACAACTACATCGGTGGTATGCTTTTGCTTTTATCAATTAAGCATAGCAACAACGAAAGCCAGACATATTGAAATTATATCATATGTATCTGTTACTTTGATTGAAATCTTCTGCTATAGTTGGTATGGGAACGAATTAAAGACAAAGGTATGGTAATAGATATTTAGTACTAGGAGTGATGGGTATCTATGCTTTTAATTAAATGCTATGTTATTCTGTTATTCTGTATAAATTTTGTTGCAAAATTCTAACAATCTGTTATCAAAACATCTTAATACCTACGAGAGAGGGAGTCCCGTTTACCTACATTCCCAATTGCCAATAGCTTTGTTTGCTTACAACATTTTCCGACAGCTTCGTTTGCCAACATTCCCGATTGCTTACAGAGCGATTGTCAATTTAAGCATTATATTGCGCACATGTAATAATTAAAATTACGAATGTGCGTTTGCGCACATGGTCTTATTATGCATAAACACATTGCACATGCCGATTGCGAACATGACATTATTGCGTACACAATACACAAAAGTTGGAAATCCGTGTATGTGCGCAATAACATTATGTGTGCAATGTGTATGTACGAAATAAAGTCATGTGTGCAAAGAGTATGTGCATGCGCAATATAAGCGTGTGTGCAAAGTGTTAATATAATATTCTTATTTCATGTGTGCAATGTGTATGTGTGCAATAAAGTCATGTATGCAATGTGTTTGTGCGTAATAAGGTCATGTGCGCAAACTTATGTTCGTATTTTTAATTATTACATGTGTGCAATAATGCTTGTAGGCAATCGCAAATCGCTCTGTAGGCAATCGGAAATGTCGGCAAACAAAGCTGTCGACAAAATGTTGTGGGCAAACAAAGCTGTTGGAAATCGGGAATGTAGGCAAACGGAGCTCCCCTTCCTCTACGAGGTATCAGTAACATAAATATATTTTATTTCTTACACAAATGCTATCTATATGGATACGTTGCACACATTTTAATAGAGTCAACAAATGAGTGACAATATTTACGAAATGGAGTGGCTGACGTTGGACAAAAATAAAAAAAAGTCTTTAATGATAATAATGAGGCGAACAATTGTACCTATTCAGATTACTTGTGCTTACATTGTTCCCATGAATCTTAATACATTTATGGGTGTTAGTATAAATATTATGAAAGCTAATTTCGTCAAATTTTAGTTTTAGATATATTTAAATATGTTCTACGTATTTAAAGAATGATTTATTATATATATTGATTTATTGCATTATTAAAATATTTTTACAAATTCAAACAAATTTTATGAATTCAATTTTAATTATTTAATAAATTAAAATCATGTATATGCTGTTTATTAAATAAATTCGAAAAATACTGAAAATTTGGAATTATTATTTGAAATAATATATAAACAAATTTCAGCACTATATGTATTTAATGTTAAAATTTAATGTATTTAATATTAATATTGACGAAGTCAGCTGTATTAATAACTGAACACATTTAGATAAAGATTAAGATTGTCTGTTTACTAATTCTAGATACTTAAAACGTCTTATTCTTTTTACAACTTACTTATACAAAATGTGTAAGTGTGATTTTATGAGAGACTGATGGACTTAGAGCACTACTCAGATATTAATATTAAATCTGAGAAAAGGCAAGAAAGGAAGAAAGAAGATAGTATATTTGCAATTAGTAGTAACAATTAGCATTATAGTTATTGTCACCTAACACACTACATTTAATGTATCACTTTATTAAAGTAGAAAAATAGAAAAGAATAATTAAAAAGTGTTGTTTATTCTATTGTATATTTTTCTTATATTTTTACATTTATTAACATCTATTTTTATATTTGTATTTTACATTTTATACTTTCTTGCTTATCCTGCCTTCTATGATACACTTTGTAATATAATTTTCACATGTTCTGTTTGTAAGGTGAGAATCAGAATCAGAAATTACAGTGCCTAAAATCAATACGGAGACAGAATCATATACGGCAACCTTTCAGTAACACGCAGAATAATTATGAAAAAATAAAATATTTTTAAACTAAAGGGAAATAATATTATAATTGCATTATCTTTATTAAAATTTATAAAAATGATAAAATTGTCGACAGTATTCGTATTCTTTCGTTTCTTATATGCCACTTCTAGTATATTTTAAAAATGCTAAAATTTTGGAAATATAATGGTAAATAAAATTTTTTGCAAGAGATATTCTTCATGAATGCATAATGCAACATAATCGTATTTTTGAATTTGTATTTATGATACAGTTAATGTCATAAAAATATTAATATTGTTGTGTTAATAAAGATGTCAGCGCAGTCATTTTGACTTGCAGATATTAAAATGACAAAATGTGTTTAATTGCAGCTTTTTGCTGTCGCTGTCAATAAAAAGTTCAGGTTTACTATTGCTATTCAATTTATGGTAAGTATGTACAATGATGGTGTGTTTCTATTCATATCAGTTAATTAAGTCGACCACACAAGGAATGAAAAGTACGTTCACCTGGCGTTATGGAAGTATGTATTATAGCATATGCTGCATGATGAGTGACGCAAATCATTTTTTATTATTGATATATAAATGAGATAAAACTAAAGGTACGCAATCTTCGAAATAATAAATTATGAATAAATTATTATTAAATAAAATAAATAAATAATAATAATTAATTATGAAATTTTAAAGCCTTGTTTATACATATAATTGATGGCTATATTTTAATATTATTTTGCAACAGATCTATAGCCGGCAACTTGTGAGTAACATTTTCGAAATTGAATGGCATATGTTGGATCGAAATGTTAAAAAAGATTTTTATGCAACACGTGCATGGAAAGTGCCCCATTACGCACGCTACGCGTGCGTGATAGACCACTTTCCAGGCACTTGCAACATAAAATAGGGTGTGTAAGCCGTGTGTAAAGATGAAAATTCCCGGGTGCGGAGTTTACGCACGAGCCGAAGGCGAGTTTTCATCTTACCTCACTTGTTACACAAATAACTATTCCTATTTTATTATTTCCTAACGCAAGCGTGAAATGGGCCGCTTTTCGCGCTTGTTTTGAGTGAGCAAAACGATCCATTTCTCCAGTAGTTGAAAAATGGAGCCATTTCTCAACTAGTGGAGAAATGAAATTGTAAAACAAGCGCGAAAAGCGGCCTGTTTCACGCTCTTGTTAGGAAAAATAGTATGAACAACTCGTGAGAAGAGTGGTCGAGCCCAAATGAGTGTGATGGTCGCACTCATTCAGAATCGACCACTTTTCCCACTAGTTGTACAATATACTAATTATTGATTATTAAACGTAGTACAATGAATTCATTAGTGCTTATATTATTTCTATTAAATCTTGATTCTTTTGTGGGTGTTAGTATATATAAAATGTTTGTTTTATCACAGGATTAAATAAATCTGATTGAATTTGCAATCAATAACAATATGTATAAATATCCAAATAAGGTAACATAAATCATTTTAGTTGTTTAGTTTTAGTTATTCGTGTACGTTAGGGATTCAATTTTATCGTCGCTACAGCGGACTGCGCTATAGAGTAACAATACAGTAACAAAGGAAAATAGATTCCAACTGTTAAATCATTTTAAACTATTCTTAATTAAATTATTCTTTGACTACTAATTTAATTAAATTTCTATTAAATTAATATAAAAACTTATTGTGGGGATGCGTGTGTCGATGTCGATCAGGGATGATAGCGATGGAGAGGATCGAGTGTATGATTGGAGGTAGCGATGGTATGTGGAGGATGCGTCCCCAAAAATACCATATGACTCTTCGGCGAGTCGCGATGGTGCCACTCCACTATATGCTCGTCTAACTCTTGTCCGATGAGGCGTCGGTGAGAGTGTCGATCGGGGCAATAAATGTTGCTGTCGAATTTGTTTATACATTTGGTCGGCGCGTTCGAGCGCTCGCGAGAAAACGTGGCTGAATGTGTTGCTGTCTTGGTAGAGGCGCACGCGCGGCCGCCACACTTATTATTTTTAAATAAATGTTTATATAAAAATGTTTTTTATTCAAGTGTACATATTTCATTATTTCTACATGTTATTATATTAAAATCAATTATCAATCTTTTTTTATATGAAAAGCTATATTTGAAGAATAAATGCTGCGCGATTTTGACGTTATAATTTAATGGAAAAGAAGGAAAAGAAGAATTGATCACTACAAACATTCTAAAAGAAGAACAAGTGACAAGTAAAAGAAAGCTTTAAAAATTCAACGTGGTTGACAATGCGTTAACGTAAGTTATACCGATCGTTAATAATTAATAGGATACACAATCATAAATCTAACGTTTCAGCTCCGTTATTCTAGAAGTATCTGTAAAGTCAATGGTTATAGAAAGATTCAAATTCAGAGAAAACTGAAATATCTATAGCTTAAGTATCATAAAATTGTAACCTATAGGTACCGATATTAAATAAAGATATAATTTTTTATTCAATATTTGAGAATTCTATTTCGTATTTTCTTCACTTTGCCTCTGAAAAACATTATTGCAACCAAAGATATATTACCGTAAGGTATGTAAATTTTGTTACTGTGTATATACGTGTTGCATATCGCCTCATAAATATATTATTTCACGAGGTATAACATATTGTGAGGGATACGTTATAAGGGATACGTTATGAATAATGAAATTACCAGTTGCGAAGGGTGGAAATATATGGACACACATATGGATGTATCTTATACATACTAAGAAATTCGATCCGACAGCAAAGCTATAGACTGTCGACATTTGTCAGTCAGTCTAAAGATTTTGGTGCTTGCTATACATATTCGTTGTGATCGCTTAAAAAGTATTCTTTTTTTATAATAATAATTTGATATTTCTTTACGGCAAATATCACAACGTTTACTTATAATTATTAGGTTAATTAGAAAGCTTATATCGTTAGAAATGCAATATTTCTATTATTTACAAAAAACATTCTTTAATTGACAAAGTTGCAAATTATTTTAAAGATACGTTTAATTAATAATGCTGTACGTTGCACTAAATTTTTGCAGAAAACAATTACATGTATTGTGTGCTTCGCAGGTAATATTAAAAGAATATATTCTTTTAAAAAATGCGCATACTTAAGTTGACTTTTATACTTTTAATGATGTCTGGATGTTGGCGACCAAATTCTTGGTCATCACTGCATAAACGCGTAGCGTACTACGTGTATACAAGCATAACAGTTTTCATAATAAATACCTTTATGCTATCGCTATTAATAGACATCACCCTAATAACGGACAATGCCGACGATTTTTGCGATAGTTTCTTTGTACTAATAGACATGTTAAATACTTGCTTTAAAGTATTCATTTTGCTCATAAATCGCAAAAACATTATTATGATAATCGACATACTGATGAAGAAACCATGTAAACCGTCGACATCGACTGAAATAAACATTCTCTATAAATTTGATAAAAGCATAGAGTAAGTATAGAGTGTTAACAAATCATCAATAATATCACCAAATATTTTATTATTGTTTAATATTAATAAAACTATTAAAATTTACTTTGTGTTACTTTTTGTATTTAGATCTTTTACGTAAATATTTCTTTTTCTCTTTAAATGTTTAATAAAATTAATGTACGGTAAATAGAAACATGCAATAGAACATGCGCAAGAGTTAATAAAAATATGTTGTTTTTTTTTAATTAACCCATAAAGTTCTCGAAGACTATTCTGTTTTGTTACCATGTATCTTGAGTTTTAATCAAAATTTTTGGAACGCATTGGCATTCAGGCATAAAGTGAGTTGCTCTTTTCGAACATCTGGTTGGCGATGTAGTGTGGATTACTTGAAAAAAAAGATACAAAAGTTGAAAGTGGAGATAAAGGAGTAAGTGATCTCTATCTCTTACTGACAAATATTCAACTAATAAATAATTAAATTCCTCTACCTTTTTGAGTAGAATAAATCCATATGATTATTGACCTGTAATATAAATTCTACTTAAAACGATAGACAAAACTATTTATTAGTTAAATATCTTTCAGTAAATAGGCAAAGTTATTTACTTATTTACATCTAATTTCAATCCTTATATTTTTTCTGGATCTCTCACTTTAATCCCAACTACATTTTTGGAAAAAAAAATTACCTTTAAATGTATGTACCAAATGCGGTCTAAAAATTTTTATTGCATACGGAGTTACAAGGATTTAAGAGCGTAAAAAATAAATAAATAAATAGATAAATATAAAAATAAAAAATTTATATACAATTTATGAAGATAATGTATGTATTTGAGCGAACATTTTATATAATTATTTTAGAATTAATACTTGGCGCTTCGTATATTTGGCAGCGGTATCGTTATCATTTTTCGTGTTATCTTCTTTATCATGCTTGAAAAATGGAAAATTGACATACAGAGCATGGTTGCCATTTGATTATTCATCAACGTTACTGTTCTATCTGGCGTTCATTCATCAAATGATAGGTATGACTGTCGCAACAGTCGCTAGTATTGGTTGTGATACTATCATCTGTGGATTATTAATCCATATTTGCTGTCAAATTGAGATCTTAACTTATCGTTTGAGAAGATTTATATCTTATTCAAACGTTCTTCGCGATTGCGTGCGTCATCATTATGATATATTCAGGTTAAGTTTTACAATTTTTCCAATTTAACAAAATTTACTCAATAATTTTTAAATTACTATCGTGTACATCTGAATATCGTTCTTTCAGTATATTTTATTCAAATATGTTATTATACGAACAATTTGTTAAATTCTAGACTTGCGTTTATTGTAAATGAAAAGTTTAGACTGACTATTGCTATCCAATTTATATTAACTACATTGGTGCAATGCTTCTGCCTTTATCAAATAAGTATAGCAACAACGAAAGCCAAACATATTGAAATGATATTATATATAACTTGTATTTTAATTCAAAACTTCTTCTATTGTTGGTATGGGAACGAATTAAAGATAAAGGTATAGTAATAGATATTTAGCTGGTATGGTAGGTATAGATGTTCTCAATTAAATGCTGAAATTCTAATGGTATTAAATAATTTTAACATCTACGAGGTATCAGTATATAATATAAATATATTTTGTTTCTAACACAAATGCTATCTATGGATACATTTTACATATTTCAGTAGAGTGTCCAAATGATTGACCATATTTTCGAAACGGAGTGGCTGACATTGGACAAAAATAGAAAAAAGTCTTTAATGATAATAATGAGGCGAACAACTGTACCTATTCAAATTACTTGTGCTTATATTGTTCCCGTGAATCTTGAAACCTTTATGGGTGTTAGTATAAATAACTGTTATAAAGCTAATTTCGCCAAATTTTAATTTTAGATATATTTAAATATAGAGATGTTCTACATTTAAAGAATAATTTATAATAAATCGATTTATTATATTATTAAAATAATTTTAACAAATTTAGACAGATATTTTAATTTTAATTTTAATTATTTAATAAATTAAAATTATTCACGCTATTTATGAAATAAAGGACCCCGCAACGGTCATGGGGGGTTTTGGCTCCCAGTCAAATTTGACAATAATGTAGGATAATGTAGTTCATAACATGCTGATAAAAAGTGTCCATAGGCACCAAGCTCAAAAATGGACAGTTTCCGAGATATAAACCATTAAAGAGTGGAAAAATGAGGGTTTCAGGTTTCAGCTAATGGCAGTTTGCAACTGGCTGAATGCCATGCTTTCACTAAAACATTTACTTGATTGCTGAATTATACTTATGCACAGTATGCGTGTTCACACAGTCAAGTCAATAATCAAACCATATACGTAATATAATGTCATTGCATCGAATGACATGTATGCTACATATATAGCAAGCAAGAATCATTTACTTATTTAATGTTAATTTTTGCAATGTATGAAAAGTACAATATAATATTATAACTGTAATTCACAAGTCGGTTTAGTAGTATTATATTGTACTTTTCATACATTGCAAAAATTAACATTAAATAAGTAAATGATTCTTGCTTGCTATATATGTTGCATACATGTCATTCGATTCAATGACATTATATTACGTATATGGTTTGATTATTGACTTGACTATGTGAACACGCATACTGTGCATAAGTATAATTCATCCAGCAATCAAGTAAATGTTTTAGTGAAAGCATGGCATTCAGCCAGTTGCAAACTGCCATTAGCTGAAACCTGAAACCCTCATTTTTCCACTCTTTAATGCCTTATATCTCGGAAACTGTCCATTTTTGGGCTTGGTGCCTATGGACACTTTTTATCAGCATGTTATGAACTACATTATCCTACATTATTGTCAAATTTGACTGGGAGCCAAAACCCCCCATGACCGTTGCGGGGTCCTTTGGAAAATATTGGAAATTTGGAATAATTATTTAGAATAATATAAACAAATTCAGCACTATATGTATTTAATGTTAAAATTTAATGTATCTAATATTATTGTTGACAAAATTAGCTGCGAATTTATTAATTACTGAACCTATTTAGATAACCATGAAAATTATTTGTTTATTAATTGTAGATACTTAAAATGTCTTATTCCACTTACAACTTACTTACACAAAATATGCAAGTGTGATTCTATGAGAAGACTGATGGACTTAATGTACTACTCATATCATAATATTAAATCTGAGAAGAGAAAAGAAAAGAAGAAAGAAGATAGTATATTTGCAATTAGTCATAATAATCAGCATTAGTTAACTTTCATCTAACATAGTATTTAACATATCACGTTATTAAAATAATAGAAAAAAATAATCGAAAAATGTTGTTTATTCCATTGTACATTCTTCTTACATTTTTACATTTGTTATTAGCTGTTTTATATTTGTATTTTACATTTTATACTTTCTTGCCTATCCTGCCTTCTATGACACGTAAATATAATATAATCTTAACATGTTTTGTTTGTATCGTGAAAATCAGAAATTATAATGCCTAAAATCAATACGGAGACAGAATTTTAATTCACTTTTGCAAATAGGGAACGTGGGGTAAGACAGGATATTTAATGTTTAACCACGTGAAATGACCACACTAAACATAAGTATAAAAAAAACATCCTTTTTCAACACAAATCCTGTTATCGCATTCTTCTCTTTACATATAATGGTTGAAACTAACAAACATGTATATGAATAATTGGTTTAGAAAGCAATATTTGAAAAAGTGTCTTTTGCATCGTCTTGCAAATAGGCAGGACAAGACGAGGTATTTCCATTTACCCGCCCTAAATATTTAAATTTAACATTAAAAAGTCAAAATAAAGAAATGAAATTTCTTACTAGTTAAGACAATTGTAAATATTCCATATTTATTTATTTCGTACATAAAACGCATAATGCAGACATGAATGTCTTTATCCTTATTGTCAATATCTGCGCAAGAGTTATGTGCTTATCGCGCACAAGCGGTGCAACGAATCCACTCGATCTTCGTCGAACTAATTATGACACTGATCATCTTGAACAACTTCGCTACAAAATGTTGTTGGGGTAGTACTTAGTACCCCGTCATGCCCCATCCCGTCTTGCCACAGAGCAACATTTTTAGGTTATTTCATAATAATGTAAAACTTGTGCATTATAAATATAAACATCGACTGTTTTGGGAACTCAGGAAACCATTTCGCAAGATAGTGTAAAAAAGAGTTCAAAATAATACTCACGTTTCTAGTCCAAACAGTATAAAATATGAAGTCGCAATATTGTGTAACACAGTGCGCAAACTGGACGGGCGCGGCGGCCTGGACGCTGGACGCGCCTCATGGAAACAACGCCTCTGAATAAAGTCAGCGACTATCGAACCAAATACTGGTTTTCGCATGATCAAATTCCAAAAAATCCAATGGATATCTTCACGTTGTGGAAAAAACTTGGTGCCCCGTCTTGCTCTACGTTCTCCTATTGGTATATTTTTGATATTATCACAGTACATTAAATTAATCTGACAATATCTGCATTTAATAATAATATGTATAAATTCATCCAAATGAAGTAAAATAGACGATTTTAGAAAATTTTATTGATTTATTATATTCTCTCTTAAATAATTTCTAACTGACATTTTAATATTTATTTTATTGCAGTTGCTTAAATCATATTCAGTTTATTTACAATATAAATATTGCAACAAGTATAACATATAATGATATAATCTAAATAGTAATTAAAATAATTTATACCATTGTTATTTGCATTTAAATAATTTTAAGTAATAATGCAAACAGGAACAATGGAAAGTTATAATTAATATTGATTGTCGTATTGATTCTTGGATCTTTTTTATTCCGTCTCTGAGAGAAATACACTCGGAAATTGTCAAACAAACGTGACATTTGTGCGCTATATAGGTATGTTTCTATCGTGATAATACTATATTGTAAATTGCATATTATTACAAAATAAATAATATGATTCCAGTGGTTATAAGAAGGTAATTGAACAAGCAATATTACTAAAACATCTGCAAATCAACCAATAAATTTTTATAAATTTCTGTCAGTTGATCGTAAAATTATATTACGCTTTATATTCTTTTATATTCGTGTATAATTTTATTACAATTATTCTTTAACTATTACTAAATTATTTGTTAACTATTTTAATTAAATTATTCTTTGACCAATATAATTCAATTAAATCTTTATTAAACTAATTTAAAAAAATTACTATTGAAATAAATGTTTTTAAAACTGTTTTTTATTCAATTGTATATTTTATATTACTACTACTATATCATAATACATTAGTAATATCTTTTTATCTGTAAGGGATTATGCAGAATGAGAAAAATAAGGAATAAGAAATTAAACACAGAGAGAGTTTATAGTCGCATCTTTTTTCAACACAGTCTTTTCTCTTTTTTCAAGACACAGAATTCTTTCTATATTTAATTCCTTGTTCCCTATTCCTCACATTGTGCATGAGCCCTATAGATATATTTGAAGGATGAATGCTGCGCTACTATCGATGTTATGATTTCATGAAAAAAGGAAGGGAGATTTGAGCACTAGTAAAAGAAGAAGAAGAACAAATGACAAGTAAGAAAAAGCTTTGAGAATTCAACGCGGTTATCAATAATGCATAGTTTAACGTAGATTATATCGATCGTTAATAATTAATCGATACACAGCCATAAATCAAACGTTTCAGCTCTGCTATTCTAGAAGTATCTGTGAAGTCAATAGCTATAGCAAGATTAAAATTTCAGAGAAAATTTAAATATCTATAGCTTAAATATCATAAAATTATAACCTATGCCGATATTAAATAAAGATATAATTTTTTATTCAATATTTGACAATTTTATTCTGTATTTTCTTTACTTTACCTCTAAAAAACATTATGTCATCTAAAGATATATTACCGCAATATATGTAAATTTTGTTACTGTGTATATACGTGTTGCATATCGACTCATAAATATGTTATTTCACGAGGTATACTGTATTGTGAGGGATACGTGAAATGATTAATAAAGTTACCAGTTGCGAAAGGTGGAATTATGGGCACACATGCATGTGGATATCAACATCTAAGAAATTCGATCCGCTACAGCAAGGCTATTATCGACTGTCGACATTTGCCAGTCAGTCTAAAGATTTTGGTGCTCGCTATACTTATAATACCAGTTCTGATTGCTTAAAGTATTTTTTAAAATAATAATTTGATTTTATTTCTTTGACGGCAAATATCACGATGTTTACTTATAATTATTGGATTAATTAGAAAGCTTATATGGTTAGAAATTGTAATATTTCTATTAAACCCTTATAATAAATATAGAAGCGTTCTTTAATTGACAAATTTGCAAATTACTTTGAATTTAAAGATATACGTTTAATTAATAATATTGTACGTTACACAAACTTTGCAGGAAACAGTTACATGTATTGTGTGCTTCGCAGGTGATATAAAAGAAGATAATCTTTTAAAAAATGCGCATACTTAACTTGACTTTTATACTTTTAACGATAACTGGATGTTGGCGACCAGATTCTTGGTCATCACTGCATAAACGCGTAGCGTACTTCGTGTATGCAAGCATAATAGTTTTCATAATTAGTACCGGTATGCTATCGGTATTAATAGGTCTCTTAACAGTGGACAATGCCGATGATTTTTGCGAAAGTTTATTAATACTAATGGACATGGTAATAACTTGCTTTAAAGTATTCACTTTGCTCATAAATCACAAAAACATTATTATGATAATCGACATACTGATGAAGAAACCATGTAAACCGTCGACATCGACTGAAATAAACATTTTCTATAAATTCGATAAAAGCATAGAGTAAGTATTAACAAACATCAATAATATCATAATATATTGTATTATTATTTATAATAATAAAACTATTAAAATTTATTTTGTGTTACTTTTATATCTAGATTTTTTACGTAAAGATTTATTTTTCTATTTAAATCTTTTTATATAGTTAATGTACGGTAAATAGAAACATATACGCAAGAGTTAATAAAAATAAAATGTTTTTTAAATTAACTTATAAAGTTCTAGAGTTTCCCCACAATGTTTCTGGAAGATTCCGCATTTTTCTGTTTTATTACCTTGTATTCCAAATCTTATAAATTTTTAGAACGTATTGGTATTTAGGGGTAAGATGAATTGCTTTTCTGAAAAGGCCGTAGCCGGTTTTCATACGGCGAAATGCCTCCAGCGATATCGGGCTGATTTTCACACATAAGAGACCACATAAGGGACTCATGACCCAACACTAAATTATCATTTATACCAGCTTCTGGAACAACGTGGTTCCAGAGTTATAATGTAAAACTCAAAATCCAAAAGTTTTTTTTTTCTTCGAAACGAAAAAAGTTAGGACCTTGAAAAAAATCTGGGGAGTAGGATACCTTAGAAGGGCTCAAACAAGTATGGTTTAATTTGATTCCGACATCTATAGGGTGTTCAAAAAAATATTTTAATTTTTAAAACAAGATTCTTTTAAACAATCCACGTTGTTTTAGAAGGTGGGATGAATGGTAATTAGTGTTGGGTCATGAGGTACCTTATGTGTAAAAATCAGCCGATATCGCCAGAGGCATCCTGCCATACGAAAACCTGCCTCGGTCTTTAGTCGGCGAGGGAATATCTAAAAAGAAGATTAAAATTTGAAAGTGAAGGTAAAAGAAGTAAGTGATCTCTACCTTTTTACTAACAAATATTCATCTAATAATAATTTCAACTTCTTCTTCAGTAGAATAAATCTATATGATTATTATTATTTGAGTGGCCTATAATATAAATTATATTAAGAAGATAGACAAAGTTATTTATTAGTTAAATATTTTCCAGTAAATAGGCCAAGTTACTTATTTACTTATTATATCTAATTTCAATCCTTGTAATTTTTTCGGATCTTTCGTTAATGCTAACTACATTTTTGGAAAAAGCAACTCCTTTTACCTTTATACATATATGAAATACGATCTAAAAATTTGTATTACGACCGAGGTGACAAGGATTTAAAAGCGTAAAAAATAAATAAATAAATAGATAAGTAGATAGAGATAAAAATAAACAAATTTATATAAAATCTATGAAGATTATTATATACGTATTTGAGGAAGTTTATAATTATTTTAGAATTAATTCTTGGCGCTACGCATCTTTGCCAGCAGCAGCATCATTATCTTACCTGATATCTACTTTATTTATGAACCTGTTCAGAAACAGAACATTAATATTCAGAGGATGGATGCCATATGATTATTCATCAACGTTACTGTTCTATCTGACGTACACTTATCAAATAATAGCTATGTGTGGCGGAGCAGCCGTTAGTGTTGGTTGCGATACTCTCATTTGTGGATTATTAGTCCATATTTGCTGTCAAATTGAAATCTTAACTTATCGTTTGAAAAGTTTTATATCTTATTCAAACGTTCTTCGCGATTGCGTGCGTCATCATTATGATATATTCAGGTTATGATATATTCAAGTTTTACAATTTTGCCAATTTTACAAAATTTACTCAATAGTTTTTAAATTACTATCATGTACATGATAGTAATTAAAATATCGTTATTCCAGTACATTTTATTAAAACATGTTATTATACGAACAATTTGTTAAATTCTAGACTTGCGTTTATTGTAAATGAAAAGTTTAGACTGACTATTGCTATCCAATTTACATTAACAACATTGATGACATGCTTCTGCCTTATCAAATGAGTGTGGCAACAACAACAGAAAGACATATTGACATGATGTCATATGTGGCTTATATTTTAGTTCAAAACTTCTTGTATTGTTGGTATGGGAACGAATTAAAGATAAAGGTATGGTAATAGACATAATTTAGCTGGTACGGTAGGTATATAGATTTTCAATTTAATGCTGAATCTATTCGGTCTAAATTTTATTGCAAATTTTGACAGTATCTGTTATAAAATCATTTTAATATTTACGAGGTGTCAGTAATATAAATATATTTTATTTCTTACACAAATGTTATCTATGCATACATTTTTCATGTTTCAATAGAGTCACCAAATGATTGACAAAATTTTCGAAACTGAGTGGCTGACATTGGACGAAAATAAAAAAAAGTCTTTAATGATAATGATGAGGCGGACAGTTGCACCTATTCAGATTACTTGTGCTCGTATTGTTCCCGTGAATCTTGAAACCTTTACGGGTGTTAGTATAAATAAATGTTATAAAGCTAATTTCGCCAAATTTTAATTTTAGATATATTTAAATATGTTCCACATTTAAAGAATAATTTATAATAAATTGATTTATTATATTATCAAAATATTTTAACAAATTTAAACAGAAATTTTCATTTTAATTTTAATTATTTAATAAATTAAAATTATTCACGCTAATTATTAAATAAGTTTGGAAAATATTGGAAATTTGGAATCATTATTTGGAATAATATAAACAAATTGAGCACTATATGTATTTAATGTTAAAATTTAATGTATCTAATATTATTGTTGACAAAATTAGCTGCAAATTTATTAATTACTGAACCTATTTAATAACCATTAAAATTGTTTGTTTACTAATTTTAGATACTTAAAATGTCTTATTCTGCTTACAACTTACTTTCACAAAATATGCAAGAGTGATTCTATGAGAAATGATGGACTTCAAGTACAACTCATATCATAATATTAAATCTGAGAAGAAGCAAGAAAAAAAAGAAAAGATAGTATATTTGCAATTAGTGATAATAATCAACATTAGTTAACTTTCATCTAATATAGTATTTAACATATCACGTTATTAAAATAATAGAAAAAGATAATGAAAAGTATTGTTTATACTATTGCATATTTTTTTATATTTTTACATTTGTTATTAGCTGTCTTATATTTGTATTTTACATTTTATACTTTCTTGCCTATCCTGTCTTCTATGACACGTAAATAGAATATAATTTTAACATGTTTTGTTTGTATCGTGGGAATCAGAAATTACAGGGCCTAAAATCAATACAAAGATAGAATCTCAAAATTTACTTTTGCAAATAGGGAACTTGGGGCAAGACATAATATTTCATGTTTAACCACGTGAAATGACGACTAAGCACTAAGTATAAAAAAAACAATCCACTTTTTCAACACAAATCCTGTTATCGCATCCTTCTTTACATGTAAAGATGGTTGAAACTAACAAACATGTATATGAATAATTAATTTAGAAAGCAATATTTGAAAAAGTGTCTTTTGCAGCGTCTTGAAAATAGGCAGGACAAGACGAGGCACTTTCATTTACCCGCCCTAACCGTTTTCAACACGGTCTTCCCTTTTTTTTCAAGACACGAAATTCTTTCTATATTTAATTCGTTGTTCTTTATTCCTCTCATTGTGCATGAGCTCTAAACGTATATTTGAAGGATGAATGCTGCGCTACTTAGACGTTATGATTTCATGAAAAAAGGAAGGGAGATTTGAGCACTAGTAAAAGAAGAAGAAGAACAAATGACAAGTAAGAAAAAGTTTTGAGAATTCAACGCGGTTGTCAATAATGCATAGTTTAACGTAGGTTATATCGATCGTTAATAATTAATAGGATACACAGCCATAAATCAAACGTTTCAGCTCCGCTATTCTAGAAGTATCTGTGAAGTCAATAGCTATAGCAAGATTAAAATTTCAGAGAAAATTTAAATATCTATAGCTTAAATATCATAAAATTATAACCTATGCCGATATTAAATAAAGATATAATTTTTTATTCAATATTTGACAATTTTATTCTGTATTTTCTTTACTTTACCTCTAAAAAACATTATGTCATCTAAAGATATATTACCGCAATATATGTAAATTTTGTTACTGTGTATATACGTGTTGCATATCGACTCATAAATATGTTATTTCACGAGGTATACTGTATTGTGAGGGATACGTGAAATGATTAATAAAGTTACCAGTTGCGAAAGGTGGAATTATGGGCACACATGCATGTGGATATCAACATCTAAGAAATTCGATCCGCTACAGCAAGGCTATAGACTGTCGACATTTGCCAGTCAGTCTAAAGATTTTGGTGCTTGCTATACTTATCAGTTGTGATTGCTTAAAGTATTTTTTAAAATAATAATTTAATTTATTTCTTTGACGGCAAATATCACGATGTTTACTTATAATTATTGGATTAATTAAAAAGCTTATATGGTTCGAAATTGTAGTATTTTTATTAAATCCTTATAATAAATATAGAAGCCTTCTTTAATTGACAAATGTGCAAATTACTTTAAATATGTTTAATTAATAATATTGTACGTTACACAATGTTTGCAGGAAACAATTACATGTATTGTGTGTTTCGCAGGTAATATAAAAGAAGATAATCTTTTCAAAAATGCGCATACTTAACTTGTCTTTTATATTTTTAACGATATGTGGATGTTGGCGACCAAATTCTTGGTCATCACTGCATAAACGCGTAGCGTACTACGTGTATACAAGCATAATAGTTTTCATAATGAGTACCGGTACGCTATTGCTAATAATAGATCTCATCCTAATAGTGGACAATGCCGACGATTTTTGCGATAGTTTCTTATTTATAATGGACATGTTAAATTCTTGCTTTAAAGTTTTAATTTTGCTCATAAATCGCAAAAACATTATTATGCTAATCGAAATACTGATGAAGAAACCATGTAAACCGTCGACATCGGCTGAAATAAACATTTTCTATAAATTCGATAAGAGCATAGAGTAAGTATTAACAAACATCAATAATATCATAATATATTGTATTATTATATGTATAATATTGATAGAACTATTAAAATTTATTTTGTGTTACTTTTTATATCTAGATTTTTTACGTAAAGATTTCTTTTTCTATTTAAATGTTTTTACATAGTTAATGTATGCAATTAGAAACATGCAACAGAACATGCGCAAGAGTTATTAAAAATATAATGTTTTTTAAATTAACCTATATACAGTTCTAGAGTTTCCCACAAAGTTTCTAGAAGATTCCGCATTTTTCTGTTTTATTACCTTGTATCTCGAATCTTATAATTAAAATTTTTAGAATGCATTGGTATTTTTAGAAGTAAGATGAATTGCTCTTTCTGAAAAGGCCGTAGCCGGTTTTTGTATGGCGAAATGCCTCCAGCGATATCGGGCTGATTTTCACACATAAGGGACCACATAAGGGACCTCATGTGACCCAACACAAAATTATCATTTATACCAGCTTCTGGAACAATGTGGTTCCAAAGTTATAACGTAAAACTCAAAAGTCAAAAAGTTTTTTTTTTCTCCGGAACGGGAAAAGTTAGGACTTTGAAAAAAATCTGGGGAGTAGGATACCTTAGGAGAGCTCAAACAAATATGGTTTAATTTGATTCCAACATCTATAGGGTGTTCAAAAAAATATTTTAATTTTCAAAACGAGATTATTTTTAACAATCCACGTTGTTCTAAAAGGTGGTATGAATGGTAATTAGTGTTGGGTCATGAGGTACTTTATGTCTAAAAGTCAGTCCGATATCGCTAGGGACATCCTGCCATACGAAAACCCGCCACGGTCTTTAGTCAGCGAGGGAATATCTAAAAAAGAAGATTAAAAGTTGAAAGTGAAGGTAAAAGAAGTAAGTGATCTCTACCTCTTTACTGACAAATATTCAACTAATAAGTAATTTCAACTTCGTTCTTGAGTAGAATAAATCTGTATGATTATTATTATTTGAGTGGCCTATAATATAAATTTTACTTAACAAGATAGACAAAATTATTTATTAGTTAAATATTTTTCAGTAAATAGACCAAATTACTTATTTACTCATTTATATCTAATTTCAATCCTTGTAATTTTTTTGGATCTTTCTTTAATGCTAACTACATTATTGGAAAGAGCAACTCCTTTTACCTTTATACATATATGAAATACGATCTAAAAATTTGTATTACAACCGCAGTTACAAGGATTTAAAAGCGTAAAAAATAAATAAATAAATAAATAAGTAGATAAAGATAAAATTTATATAAAATATATGAAGATTATTATTTGTATATGTATTTAAGAAAATTTATAATTATTTTAGAATTAATTCTTGGCGCTACGCATCTTTGCCAGCAGTAACAATATTATCTTTAATGTTATCTTCTTTATTTATAAACCTCAAAAAGAGAACATTAATGTTCAGAACATGGTTGCCATTTGATTACTCATCAACGTTTCTGTTCTATCTGACGTACACTTATCAAATAATAGCTATGTTTGCCGCAGCAGCCGTTAGTGTTGGTTGCGATACTCTCATCTGTGGATTATTAGTCCATATTTGCTGTCAAATTGAGATCTTAACTTATCGTTTGAGAAGTTTTATATCTTATTCAAATGTTCTTCGCGATAGCGTACGTCATCATTGTGATATATTCAGGTTAAGTTTTACAATTTTGCCAATTTTACAAAATTTACTCAATAGTTTTTAAATTAATATCGTGTACATACATCTAAATATAATATTGTTCTTCCAGTATATTTTATTAAAATATGTTATTATACGAACAATTTGTTAAATTCTAGACTTGCGTTTACTGTAAATGAGAGGTTTAGACTGGCTATTGCTATCCAATTTACATTAACTACATTGATGATATGCTTCTGCTTTTATCAAATAAGTATAGCAACAACCAAAGGCAAACATATTGACATGATATCATATGTGGCTACTATTTTAGTTCAAAACTTCTTGTATTGTTGGTATGGGAACGAATTAAAGATAAAGGTATGGTAATAGATATAATTTAGCTGGTACGGTAGGTATAGATTTTCAATTTAATGCTGAATCTATTCGGTCTAAATTTTATTGCAAAATTCTAACAGTATCTGTTATTAAATCATTTTAATATTTACGAGGTATCAGTAATATAAATATATTTTATTTCTTACACAATTGTTATCTATGCATACATTTTACATGTTTTAATAGAGTCACCAAATGATTGACAATATTTTCGAAACTGAGTGGCTGACATTGGACGAAAATAAAAAAAAGTCTTTAATGATAATAATGAGGCGGACAATCACACCTATTCAGATTACTTGTGCTCGTATTATTCCCGTAAATCTTGAAACCTTTATGGGTGTTAGTATAAATAACTGTTATAAAGCTAATTTCGCCAAATTTTAATTTTAGATGTATTTAAATATAGAGATGTTCTACATTTAAAGAATAATTTATAATAAATTGATTTATTATATTAAAAATAATTTTAACAAAAGACAGATATTTTTATTTTAATTTTAATTATTTAATAAATTAAAATTATTCACGCTATTTATTAAATAAGTTTAGAAAATATTGAAAATTTGGAATCATTATTTGGAATAATGTAAACAAATTCAGAACTATATGTATTTAATGTTAAAATTTAATGTATCTGATACTATTGTTGACAAAATTAGCTGTAAATTTATTAATTATTAAATCTATTTAGATAACCATTAAAATTGTTTACTGATTTTAGCTAGTTAAAATGTCTTATTCCACTTACAACTTACTTACACAAAAGCTGCAAGATTGATTCTATGGGAGACTGATGGATTTAAGTATTACTCATATCATATTAAATCTGAGAAAAACCAAGAAAAGAAGAGAGAAGATAGTATATTTGCAATTAGTTATAATAATTAGCATTAGTTACTTTCACTTAACATACCACATTTAATCTGTCACGTTATGAAAATAATAGAAAAGAATAACCGAAAAGTGTTGTTTATTTTATTACGTATTTTTCTTATATTTTTACACTTATTAACACATCTGTTTTATATTTATATTTTACATTTTAAAGTTTCTTATCTATCCTGTCTTCTATGACACACTTTGTAAATGTAATATAATTTTAACATCTTCTGTTTGTAACGTGGAAATCAGAAATTACAGTGCCTAAAATCAATACGAAGGGATAGCACAATAAGTATTGTCAAAGTATGGGTAACATCAATAGCTATAGAAAGATTAAAGTTTCATAGAAAATTTAAATATCTAGAGCTTAAATAGCATAGAATTATAATAGTATACCAATATTAAACAAAGATACAATTTTCTGTTCAATATTTGACAATTCTGTCTGGTATATTTTCTTTACTCCGCCTTTGAAAAACATTGTTGTATTTAAGGGTATAATTTCACTATGTCATCGTAATGTATGTGAATTTTTCAACTGGTGTATATACGTGTTGCATATCGATTTATAAAAATATTATTTCCCGAGGTATACCTATATTGCGAGGGATACGTTATAAAATTAATAATGAAGTTGCCAACTGCGAAGGGTGGAAATATGGTATATCTTATATACATCTATGAAGTTCGATCCACAGCAAAGCTATAGACTGTCGACTTTCGCCAGTCAGTCTGAAGATTTTGGTTCTTGCTATACTCTTATTTATCGGTTGTGATATCGCTTAAAGTATTTCTTTTTCACAATAATAATTTCATTTGTTTTTCAAGGCAATTACCTAATGTTCACAGTTACAGTTATTAGATTAATTAGAAAGCTTCATTGATTATAAATGTCATGTACAAATAACATTTGTAAATATAATTTAAAAAAATTGAAGAAATATCTATTGAACTTCTATAACAAAAACAGAAGCGTTTTTTAACTGTCAAAATTGCAAATTACTTTCAAAATATGTTTAATTAACAGCATTGTACGTTACACAAAGTTTGCAGTGAACAATTCCATGTATTGTGTGCTTCGCAGATGATATTAAAAAAGATCTTTTAAAAAATGCGCATACTTAAGTTGACTTTCATACTTTTAACGATATGTGGATGTTGGCGACCAGATTCTTGGTCATCATTGCATAAACGCTTAGCATACTACGTGTATGCAAGTATAATAGTTTTATTATTAAATACCTTTTTGCTCTCCCAATTGATGGATGTAATCCTAACAGTGGACAATGCTGACGATTTTTCCGATAATTTCTTTGTACTAATTTGCATGTTTATTTCTTGCTGTAAATCATTCATTATGCTCATAAATCGTAAAAACATTATTATGCTGGTCGACATATTGATGGAGAAACCGTGTAGACCGTCGAGATCGACTGAAATTAATATTCTCTATAAATTCGATAAAAGCATACAGTAAGTACTATCAAAACATCAATAATATTATAATATATTGTATTATTACTTAATATTAATAAAACTATTGAAATTTATTTTGTGTTTCTTTCTATATTTAAATTTTTTACGTATAAGAGATTTCTTTTTCTATTTAAATGCATAATAGATATAATTAATGTATGGTAAATAGAAACATGCAACAGGAGAACATGTTTACCTAAAAATAGAAAATTTTTTATTTAACCCATGAAGTCCTAAAAAACTCCGCGTTTTTCTGTTTGATTTGTATCTTGGATCCCCAAAAAAGTTACTCTTTTCGAAAATTTTGTAAGGGATTGAATGGAATATTTGAACAAAAGATATAATTCCTTATATTTCCTATTTTATAATAAATTTTTTTACTCTTAAATAACAAATGCGGTCTAAAAATTTTCATTATGACCGAATCCAAAATTAGAAGAATTTAAAACGCGTAAAATCCTTTTAAGACTTAATTGGTGAATAAAAATAAAGATATTAATAATAAAATTTATATGTTATAAAATCTAGAAAATTTATTCTACATTTGACAAACATTTTATAATTATTTTAGAATTAATACTTGGCGCTTCGTATGTTTGGGAACTGTAACATTATCATGTATCATGTTATCTTCTTTATCTATAAACTTCAGACATAGAAAATTAACATACAGAGCATGGTTACCATTTGACTACTCATCAACGTTACTGTTCTATCTGGCTTACGTTCATCAACTGATAAGTTTGACTGTCGCAGCATTCTTAAATGTTGGCTTCGATACTCTCATCTGTGGATTATTAGTACATGTTTGCTGCCAAATAGAGATCTTTACTTATCGTTTGAGAAAAATTGTATCTTATTCAGACGTTCTTCGCGATTGCGTACGTCATCATTACCATATTTTCAGGTTGAGCTTTACAATTTTGCCAATTTTACAAAATTTTATATAATAAGAATTATTATCCTATACTTCTTAACATAATATCGTTTATATCAAGAGTTAATTTTATTACAATATATTATTAAACAAACAAAATTGTTATATTCTAGACTTGTGTCTGTTATAAATACGAAATTTAGACTGATTATTACTATCCAATTTATAATGAGTACATTGGTGATATGCTTCAGCCTTTATCAAATAAGTAAAGCAACAACGAAAACCAAACATATTGAAATGACATTATATGTATCTTGTATGTTAACGCAAATCTTCTTCTATTGTTGGTATGGAAATGAATTAAAAATAAAGGTATGGTAATGGAGATTTAGTAGGTGTGATAGGTATATGTACTTTTAATTAAATGCTAAATCTATTAAGTCTATATTTGCAAAATTCTAACGGTACATACTATTAAAGCATTGTAATATATTATGTTACTGATACAAGGTATGAGTAATATAAATATATCTCGTTTCTTACACAAATGCTACGTTATGGATACATTTTACATATTTCAGTAGAGTCATCAAATAATTGACAATATTTTCGAAATGGAGTGGCTGACGTTGGACAAAAATAGAAAAAAGTCTTTAATGATAGTAATGAGGCGAACAATTGTACCTATTCAAATTACATGTGCTTATATTGTTCCCATGAATCTTAATACATTTATGGGTGTTAGTATAAATGTTATAAAGCAAATTTCGTCAAATTTTAATTTTAGATATATTTGAATATGTTCTCCATTTGAAAAGAATTATTTATAATATATTAATTTATTATATTATTAAAATATTTTAACAAATTTTATTAATTTTAATTAATTGATAATTTAATTTTAATTACTTAATAAATCAAAATTATGTTGTTGTTTATTAAATAAATTTGGAAAATACTAAAAATTTGGAATTATTGTTCGGAATAACATAAACAAATTTAGCACTATATGTAATTAATGTAAAAATGTAATGTATTTAATATTAATATTGACGAAGTCAACTAAATTTATTAATAATTGAACAAATTTAGATAAAGATTAAGATTGTCTGTTTACTAATTCTAGATACTTAAGACGTCTTATTCCACTTATAATTTACTGCAAAATATGCAGGTATGATTTTGTAAATGGTCAATGGAATTAAAGAGCTACTCATATCATAATATCATTAACTGTGAAAAGAGACAAGAAATGAAAAATATATATATACATATGTATATAAATATATTTGCAATTAATGTTAATAATTAGCATTAGTTACCTTCACTTAACTATCACATTTCACAAATCATGTTATAAAATAATTAAAAAATTATTAAAGAATGTGTTTTTATTCTATTGCATATTTTTCTCACTTTTTTACATTTATTAACATCTGTTTAATATCTGTATTTTACATTTTATACCTTCTTGTTTATCTTGCCTTCTATGACACTCTTCGTAAGCATGATATAATTTTAACATGTTGTGTTTGTAACGTGGGGATCAGAAATTGCGGTGTCTAAAATCAATACAAAGATAGAATCATATACCTACGGAAACTATTCCATAACACACAGAATGAGAAATAAAATAAGATTTTAAATTGAAGGGACGTAATATAATTGCATTATTACCTTTTTAAAATTTATGAAGAAAGATAAAACAGTCAACAGTATCTATACATATTCTTCTGTTTCTTATATGGCATTTTAACTAAAAATAATGTTGTCTTACAAATGTCAGCATTTTCAGAGACCTATAATATCGGTACGATACAGATATTTACAGGATTAATGATTCAAGTCCGATATTATGATAATAACATACTGCATTGACAATGCAATCTCAAAGGAAAAATTGTGCGATCCATAAACATTCCACGCTTGGCAGTTATTCAAAAAATGTCTTGTTCGTCGTTTCTCAGTTTATTATAAAGATGTCGAAAGCTTCAGAAATATTGTAGTAAATAAGATTTTGTGCAAGAAATATTCCAGCATTTCGCAAGCAGTTCTATTTGTGGTTTATTGATGTGCAAATAGTGTGCAAATATCGTGTGAAAAATTTAGCTAAATTAGAAAATATAAAGAAAGAGATATTATATAACGTGAAATAAAAAGATGCGTATCTTGCAACTGACTTTCAAGATTCTGACGATTGTTGGATGTTGGCGACCACAATCATGTTCATCATCTTGCTTGCGCATAGTTTACGACACGTATACGGTTCTTTTCGTTATATTATTGCACACTTTTCTGGTATCGCAGTTTTTGGACATTATTTGGAATGTTGACAATGCCGAAGATTTCACGGAAAATTTCTATGCCACGTTGGCATCGGTAGTTTCGTGCTCTAAAATGCTTAGTTTGTTAGTAAATCGGAAAAACATTAACATGTTAACCAACGTACTTCTTGAGGAACCGTATAAAACGTTGGAAGTCGACGAAATGAGAATTCGATATAAATTCGATAGACTTATATAGTAAGTTTTACTGCCTGACAATCTTTCTGGAATAAATTAAATATATAAATTTAGAAAAAGTTTATTGTACAACATTTTTATTTTACTTTTTGATATAAAAATTATAAATATTTAGTATTATATAATGTGTGATATCTAATTATTATACAAGTGCATACAGTACAATGTGTAAGTACAATTATTACAAATTACACTTTTTAATAATGTATTGTTAATAGAAGCTATATTAAACAAATTAGTGTAATTATCTCCACAGTCATTTTGCAGTATCAATACATTCCGCTATATTATTTTGGTGGAAACAACTGGCGTGTGTTTCACCGTAACGTCCTTGTTCACGGTGTTCAGAAAAAGAGATCTAACATATAGAGCATGGCTGCCGTATGACTATTGTTCGTCCACCATCGTATTTTGTCTCACGTACGCTCATCAACTTATTAGCCTATCGGTTGGATCACTCGTCAATGTGGCTTATGACAGTCTCATTTGTGGATTAATGGTGCACATTTGCTGCCAGTTTGAGATTTTAGAATGCCGATTGAGCAAAATATCAAATAATTTCAATACTCTTCGCGACTGTGTACGTCATCACGACGGTATATTAAAGTTAGTTTTATCTTATTATTTTGAAAATATCTTATACATTTAACTGAAAAAGGAAAAGTAACAGGGAGCACATATTATAATTAAAAAAACTTTTTTCTTATATATTTGCATACTCTTTTTTGATTCGAAGTATTTTGATATAACTTCTTTTTGCACATTGTTATATCTTTTATCTTCGACTTTAAATTTCTCTTGATTAATTTCGAAAAGGCGGTTACGTAATATGCATTTTATAGGTATGCACTCAAATTAAACAGTAAATTCAAAATGACTATCGCCATGCAATTTGTAGTGAGCACGTTGGTGGTATGTTCCAATTTGTATCAAATGACTAAATCAACAGCTTTAAATACGAGTTATCTTCCCTTACTATTGTACATGTTTTGCATGTTGACACAAATTTTCATTTATTGTTGGTACGGAAACGAAGTAAAGTTAAAGGTACGCATAATAAAGTTGTTGCGCATTTTTCAAATTAAAAAATACAGAATATATGTAATTTTGAATTAAAATTTACATATTTATGTAATAATACATTATTTTTGTAAGTAAGTTCCTTAAACCTGAAAGATTAACAACATTGTCTATGGTTTGAAATATAGAGCACTCAACTGCTCAACAACATTTTTGCGATGGATTGGATAACGATGGATAGAAATCTCAAAGAAGGTTTATTATTCATTATGACTCGTGCAGCAGTTCCAATAGAATTTACCAGCGCTTATGTTCTGTCTATGAATCTCGATTCTTTCGTTGGGGTTAGTAAAGAAATTAATTTGCAATTTCATAAATTATATATTTTATGATAATGTATGTATTTTACTGGTGCTATTAACAATAGATTTTTATTCTTGAATATTTTGTTTAGTTTTGGAAAGTAAGAAAATAAACAATTTATAAGAAAATTAGTTGGAAAATTATTGTGACGTATCAGTAAATATTGCGATAACAGTTATAATGTTTAACATAGTACTTGTATTAGACAAATGTAATAACAAATTGTAAAATAAAATACAAATTTTGTTTATATTTGTTACAGTTACTTAAGACGTCATATTCAGCTTACAACATTCTAAAACAAGTATAGGAGTTACGAGTATCAAGTACAAATAAAATTGAGATTACTAAAATGTTTTCCAATATATCATGTTGTTGTTGATAGTCATTAATATCTGTATTAGAAGTTTGGATCACAGCTATTAGTATTGCATCTGTGAACAAATAAACGGCAATTGCTTTAATGAGTTTATTATAATTATTTATTTCATGAATTCATATACAATGTATTAGTAAAAAGTAAAAATTTAAAAATATACATTTTTTTATATATAAAATAAATACCAAATAATTCTGTATACATGTATACATAGATGTAGAGAAGAGTGGGGTGCGAACACGAGGTAAACGCGAGCGATACTATTGTAGTAGGTATATTAGAGTAGTATAATATTCTCCCACATCTCGTACTCGTATCACTGAGCGAAGGTATATCGGACTATCGCTGGATGCGAGAAGTAGGAGAATATCACTATTTTAATATACTACAATAGTAATCGTTTGCGTTTACCCCGTGCTCGCAGTTACCCCACTTTTCCTTACACTTATATAAAATGTTTTTTCCTATATTATATATTTTCTCGAAGATCACGACTATTCAAATCAATACCAGAAACAGAATTGGACACTAGAATTTGAGGCAAACGGAAAAATACATATATATATATATGTACATATATTTGCAATTAATGTTAATAATTAGCATTAGTTACCTCTACTTAACTTACCATATTTCACAAATTACGTTAAAAGATAATAAAAAAATTATTGAAGAATGTTTTTTTTATTTTATTACATATTTTTCTTATTTTCTTACATTTATTAACATCTGTTTTATATATGTATTTTACATTTTATATTTTCTTGCTTATCTTGCCTTCTATGACACACTTCGTACGCATGATATAATTTTAACTTGTTGTGTTTGTAACGTAGGAATCAGAAATTGCAGTGTCTAAAATCAATACAAAGATAGGATCACATACCTACGGAAACTATTCCATAACACACAGAATAAGAAATAAAATAAGATTGTAAACTGAAGGGAAGTAATATAATTGCATTATTACCTTTTTAAAATTTATGAAGACGATAAAACAGTTAACAGTATCTATACATATTCTTCTGTTTCTTATATGGCATTTTAACTAAAAATAATATTGTCTTACAAATGTCAGCATTTTTAGAGACCTATAATATCGGTACGATACAGATATATTTATAGGATTAATGATTCAAGTCCGATATTATGATAATAACATACTACATTGACAATGCAATCTCTAAGGAAAAATTGTGCGATCCATAAACATTCCACGCTTGGTAGTCGTTCAAAAAATGTCTTGTTCGTCGTTTCTCAGTTTATTATAAAGATGTCAAAGCTTCAGAAATATTGTAGTAAATAATACTGCGTGCAAGAGATTTTTCAGCATTTCACAAGCAGTTCTATTTGTGTGGTTTATTGTGCAAATAGTGTGCAAATAGCGTGTGAAAAATTTAGATGAATTAGCAAATATAAAGAAAGAGATATTATAACGTGAAGTAAAAGATGCGTATTTTGCAACTAACTTTTAAGATTCTGACGATTGTTGGATGTTGGCGACCACAATCATGTTCATCATCTTGCTTGCGTATAGTTTACGATACGTATACGGTTTTTTTTGTTATATTATTGTACACTTTTCTGATATCACAATTTTTAGACATTATTTGGAATGTTGACAATGCCGAAGATTTCACGGAAAATTTCTATGCCACGTTGGCATCGGTAGTTTCGTGCTCTAAAATGCTTAGTTTGTTAGTAAATCGGAAAAACATTAACATGTTAACCAACGTACTTCTTGAGAAACCGTATAAAACGTTGGAGGTCGACGAAATGAGAATTCGATATAAATTCGACAGACTTATATAGTAAGTTTTACTGCCTGACAAGAGATTACTTTCTAGAATAAGTTAAATATATTTTAGAAAAAGCTTATTGTATAGATTTTCATTTTACTTTTTGATATAAAAATTAAAAATATTTAGTATTATATAATGTATGATGTCTAATTAATATACAAGTGCATACAGTGCAATGTGTAGGTAAGTTCAATTATTATAAATACACTTCTTAATAATGTATTGCTAAATATTATAATAGAAGCTGTATTAAACAAATGAGCGTAATTATCTCCACAGTCATTTTGCAGTATCAATACATTCTGCTATATGATTTTGGTGGAAACAACTTGCGTGTGTATCACTGTAACGTCCTTGTTTACGGTGTTCAGAAAAGGAGATCTAACGTATAGAGCATGGCTACCGTATGACTATTGTTCGTCCACCATCGTATTTTGTCTCACGTATGCTCATCAACTTATTAGTCTAACGGCTGGATCACTCGTCAACGTGGCCTGTGACAGTCTCATTTGTGGATTAATGGTGCACATTTGCTGCCAATTTGAGATTTTAGAATGCCGATTGAGCAAAATATCAAATAATTATAACACTCTTTGCGACTGTGTACGTCATCACGACAGTATATTAAAGTTAGTTTTATCTTATTATTCTGAAAATATCTTATACATTTAACTGAAAAAGAAAAAGCAACAGGGAGCACATATTATAATTAAAAAAAAACTTTTTTCTTATATATTTGCATACTCTTTTTTGATTCGAAGTATTTTGATATAACTTCTTTTTGCACACTGTTATATCTTTTATCTTCTACTTTAAATTTCTCTTAAAAGGGTCATCCCGTGTGACGGCTTCAAAAAATCGATTTTTTTTGCATAAATCTAATCTAGAGCATGCATAGAATATACTGGCAAAGTAATTTTCCGAAATTCGAAAACTATATGTGTAAATTTTTTATTTAAAAATATAGCGTCGATGGCGAGTTACATCATTGGAATGGCACCCATGTAAAAAAAAACAGACAAACAGTGCCCACGATTCCGGCAGACTTTATCAGAAATTAAAAAATTAAATTGCATTTTAATCTATAGGTGAATGGCTATCGTGGGAACTAGAATTTTTAAAAAATATTGAACCGTTTTTTGTCCGCATAAAAAAATAGTCGCAAAAAATCATGCTATTTTGAGTTATAATCTTTAAAAGCATGCAAAAAATTGAATTTTTAATATTTTCAAAAAATCCTAGTTCCTACGATAGCCATTCACCTATAGATTAAAATGCAATTTGATTTTTTGATTTCAGATAAACCAGTCTGCCGGAATCGTGGGCACCGTTTGTTTGCTTTTTTTTTACATGGGTGCCATTCCAGTGATGTAACTCGCCATTAACGCTATATTTTTAAATAAAAAAATTTACACATATAGTTTAAGATGTAATAAATATATAGTAAAAATTTGGAAACTCTGTATTTTTTCATTTCGCCGCAAAAAAATGCAAAAAAACCTTAAAAAAAACGGTCGTCACACGGGATGACCCCCTTAATTAATTTCGAAAAGGCGGTTACGTAATATGCATTTCATATGCAGGTATGCACTCAAATTAAACAGTAAATTCAAAATGACTATCGCCATGCAATTTGTAGTGAGCACGTTGGTGGTATGTTCCAACTTGTATCAAATGACTAAATCAACAGCTTTAAATGCGAGTTATCTTCCCTTACTATTGTACATGTCCTGCATGTTGACACAAATTTTCATCTATTGTTGGTACGGAAACGAAGTGAAGTTAAAGGTACGCATAATAAAGTTGTTGCGGATTTTTCAAATTAGAAAATACAAAATATATGTAATTTTGAATTAAAATTTACATATTTATGTAATAATACATTATTTTTGTAAATAAGTTCGTTAAACCTGAAATATTAACAACACTGTCTATGATTTGAAATATAGAGCTCTCAACTACTCAACAACATTTTCGCGATAGATTGGGTAACGATGGATAGAAATCTCAAAAAAGGTTTATTATTCATTATGACTCGTGCAACAGTTCCAATAGAATTTACCAGCGCTTATGTTCTGTCTATGAATCTCGATTCTTTCGTTGGGGTTAGTAAAGAAAGTAATTTGCAATTTCATAAATTATATATTTTATGATAATGCATGTATTTTACTGGTGCTATTGACAATAGATTTTTATTCTTGAATATTTTGTTTAGTTTTGGAAAGTAAAAAAGTAAACAATTTATAAGAAAATTAGTTGGAAAATTATTGTGACGTATCAGTAAATATTGCGATAACAGTTATAATGTTTAACAAAGTACTTGTATTAGACAAATGTAATAACAAATTGTAAAATAAAATACAAGTTTTGTTTATATTTGTTACAGTTACTTAAGACGTCATATTCAGCTTACAACATTCTAAAACAAGTATAGGAGTTACGAGTATCAAATACAAATAAAATTGAGATTACTAAAATGTTTTCCAATATATTATTTTGTTGTTGATAGTCATTAATATATGTATTAGAAGTTCGCATCACAGCTAGTATTGCATCTGTGAACAAATAAACGGCAATTGCTTATAATGAGTTTATTATAATTATTTGTTTCACGAAATTACATACAATGTATTAGTAAAAAGTAAAAATTTAAAAATAGACGTTTTTTAATATATAAAATAAATAGCAAATAATGCTGTATACATGTATACATGCATGTAAAGGAGAGTGGGTTGCGAACACGAAGTAAACGCGAACGATACTATTGTAGTATATTAGAGTAATATAATATTCTCCCACTTCTCGTACCACTGAGCGTAGGTGTATCGGACTATCACTGGGTGCGAGAAGTGGAAGAATATCACTACTCTAATGTACTACAATAGTAATCGTTTGCGTTTACACCGTGTTCGCAGTTACCCCATACTCTCCCCTACATTTATATAAAAGGTTTTTTTTATATTTTATATTTTCTCGAAGATTACGACTGTACAAATCAATACCAGAAATAGAATTGGACACTAGAATTTGAGGCAAACGGCAAGAACATAGTGCTAGCGACACTGATAAATATTTACTAAGTAAATTGGTGGGTTACTTAATATATTATGATTCTATAAAGGTAAAACGCAATCCATAATTTATTAAGTTTCTATATACGACTTTCTTATCGTTTTCTTATATTTTCCCCGCTGTATTTAGATATATCGTTATATTACATGGTTGTGCCGTAAATGTATAGCGTTTGCATTTGAAAATGATTGTCTATGCAAACCGCTTCAAGAAAGAGAACGATATTGCGAGTTTGGTATTACGATAATTATATAGCTACCGAATATGGAGGGGAAACTAGAAAACAGTAGGGTTCATATAGTCAGAAAGTCATATGGTCATATCATGCGGCTATAGACATTCTGAGGTTTGTCGCATGGAATTACGCAAGTTGGTTCACGGTGCTATTGATAGAAAGAATGACTTTCATATTTTACACATATGAAGAAACTCTGAATTTTTTAATCCTCGTATTTACTATTACATGGGTAGATTGTGGCTTGATACTGAAAAATTGATTATATTTATATACGACATACGTGAAATCTTCTTTGTATCATATTACTTATATTACACAAATATCTATGTCGAAAAAGCGTGCTACATATAATAATCAATCAACAGTTAATATATTTTGTGAGGACAGCTTAATTTATTAGCATTTACATTTAATATTATTATTAATTAATAAAGAAACGTTAATATATTTTGTCATACAATTTACATAAATTACAATAACAGAAATAATTTAATATAACGTTATTAACGTTTTGATATTTTCGAGAGTGAGATTAAGAACACGAGAAACATGCAAGTTCTTGAATTAACATTAAAAATACTTATGGTTGTGGGATGTTGGCCACCGAATTCTTGGACATCACTGTGCAAACGTACTGTGTATAACATATATTCGGCTCTTTTAATATCGTTGCTGTTCACCTTTCTGCTGTCTCAACTTATGGATATCATTCTGAACGTCGACAATACCGACGACTTTACTGATACTTTCTACGTCATGCTTGCCATGGTCATTTCTTGTTGTAAAATGATCGGTCTTTTGGTAAATCGCAAAAATATAAAAATATTAACCAATATTCTTACCCAGAAACCATTCATCCCATTGGAGGCTGACGAAATAGAAATTCGCCACAAATTCGACAAAACAATACAGTAAGTATAAAAAAACTCTTTCTCTCTTTCTCTCTCTCTATTTTTAAAAACGCAAAAATATTTCAACTTTTTAAGATTAATTAAATTGTACAAAACAACAGTACAAAGAAAAATGTTCTTAATAAACCGCTTAGTCATTATATAGAAACAACACTCTATGGTACACAATTTTGATCGAATCGACGAGTGCATGCATTGTGTTGACATCATTATTCACAAATTTTCGGAAAAGAAATTTAACATACAGAGAATGGACACCGCATAACTACACATCCGAGGTGTTATTTTGTGTCATGTACACTCGACAGTTAATATGCTCGACTGTCGGCTCCATAGTGAACATAGCATGCGATAGTTTGATTTGTGGATTATTATTGCACGTATGCTGTCAGATCGAAATACTGGAGTGCCGGCTGAAAAAAATCTCCCTCGGCCAAAACAATCTGCGTGAATGTGTACGTCAGCACGACTGTATATTTAAGTTAGTTTCTTTAATAATTCTGCAGATTGTGAATTGGTGAAAAAATATTTGAAAAATTAAAAATCAGTTGTACGTAGCGCTTCTTTGAATAATTTTGCTATTGAATGTTAACAAGAGCTCAATATTAATTATTTTTATATTTAAAATGTATATATAATTATTTTAAAAAATATCTTTGAAATAAAAATATATGTAAGAGTTTTCAAGTTAATATGTTTTCTCTAAAATATATTTACTTTGTAGATTTGCATTAATGGTGAACGAAAAATTCAAAATTATTATAGCCATTCAATTTGTGGTGAGTACGCTGGTGGTGTGCTCCAACTTATATCAATTGGCGAAGATGACGTTGAGTGCCCAATGCTTTCCATTGATATTATACACATGCTCCATGCTGACACAGATTCTTATCTATTGCTGGTATGGAAACGAAGTGAAGCTAAAGGTGCGAATTATGTGAATATTTCGTAAAACTTGAACATATATCATATAATTTATTAAAAACTTACGCGATATTAACTACTCACCTAAAATTGTTAGTTTATTACAAGTAACTGTAACAAACTTAATAATACTCTGATATAATCGAAATAAGAAAACGTTAGTTATAATTTCTTCTTGAGGCTCTTGTATAATGTTTTAATTCATGTGCGTGTTATATTTTTTACAGAGTGTTCAACTCGCCGCTAATATCTTTGGAATGGGTTGGTTGACAATGAAGCAAAGCAGAAAACAGAATTTATTAATAATTATGATTCGTTCATTAACACCAATTGAATTTTCTAGCGCGTACATTCTCACAATGAATCTCGATTCTTTTGTAGGCGTGAGTATAACAAGTCACTAAATAATTAATAATTAATTAACAAAGATATTTATTTGAAAAATAGTGAACACTGATTTTTATAATCTGCACATTGAAAAATTTATGATACACCACGTAACAACGTTTGATTTATATTTCTTAAATTATATATATGTTATTTTATCATAAGAATTGTATTCTTTCTATATAAGAATTAATTTTTATGAAGCTTTTTGGAGATTATAGTAACTATGTATTACATATAATCTATTATTTGGCAATACCTATTATTTAATATTTTGCGAAATTAGCAATCACAAAATAAATTTAAAAACGATTTCGTTGTTACAGTTACTTAAAACATCATATTCGGCTTATAATATACTACAACAAACGCAAACAAAGTAATTCGAATGGAAGGTAGTATAGAAGCTAGAGAACCGTATTTTCTAATTAAACTACCTGTGTAATTAATGCTAATTATTTAAGTTTCTTGTTATTTATTATATAGTGTTAACAAATAAATGAATAATAAATGACTTATACAAGCGTTTTTCTTTTTTTATTACTTAGTAATTTGCAATTTTTATATAGAATTTTTTGTAAATCAACAGTGTTATAAAAGCTGAGAAAGTCTTATTTATTTAAAACAATTTTTTCAAAAGTATTTGATTTGAGAAGTTTTCGATTCAATTTCGACACTTTTTCTTCACTCTATATAGGGTTTCAAGACTCATGGGACTTAACGGGTTTCTTAACAAAAATTTGGTGAGACCTATTATCCCTTAAAGTTTGTTCTATGAATCCCCAAATATTCTTTATATACAGGATGTATCAGACTAATTTTTCCGTAAACGTAAACCGAGGTGACAGGAAATTGGAGAGAAATGTTAAGCCCCAAATCCTATCTAAAAAATCGAACAAGTGTTTCCGTTTTTTCTGGAACTGACCGGAAGTAGTGGAGATTAAAGCAAACTTTGAAATCTTAAATGGGAACATAGTTGTAAGTATATCGTCGAATAGAGCTTGTGAAAAAAAAAACTCTTTTTATTTGTATTTTTTATTTATTTCGTACATAATCGCAGTATCTCCAACCATTAAAAAGAAACGACTGGAAAATTGAAAGGTGACAATGTCGAAATTATAATACAAAATTTAGGATCCGAAAGAAGAGACATCTTTTATTAGAGGGGTTTAACGCGATAGATGGGGTAATGATGGACAGAAACCTCAAAGGAAGTTTATTGATAATTATGACTCGTTCAGGAATACTAATAAAATTTATCAGCGGTTATGTTCTGTCAATGAATCTCGATTCTTTTGTTGGGGTTAGTAAAAAAAATAATTTGTAGTTTTATAATTTATATATTTTACAATAATATATGTATTTTATGGGCGCAATTGACAATAGATTTTTATTCTTGACTATTTTGTTTAGTTTTGGAAAGTAAAGAAATAAACAATTTATAAAAAAATTGTTTGGAAAATTATTGTGACGTAAATATTGCGATAATAGTAACGTTAAATAAAGTACCTATATTAGATAAATGTAATAAGAATTGAAAAATGAAACACAAACTCTGTATATATTTGTTGCAGTTACTTAAAACGTCATATTCAGCTTATAACATACTTATAAAACAAGTATAGGAGTTATGAATATAAAGTATAAATAAAATTGAGATTACTAAAATGTTTTCCAATATATCAACTTGTTGTTGATAGTTATTTATAGCTGTAGAAGTTTGCATCACAGTTAGTATTACATCTGTGAACAAATAAACGGCAACTGCATATAATGCGTCTTATTATAATTATTTATTTAATAAATTCTTATTAGGAAAAAATAAAAATTTAAAAAGGCGTTTTAATAAATATAATAAATACCTAATAATGCTGTATATATACGTATATATGCACGTACACTTATATAAAAAAATTTTTTCTATATTTTATATTTTGTCAGAGATTATGACTGTTCAAGTCGATACCAGAAACGAAATTGAACATTAGAATTTGAGACAAATGGTAAAGGCATATATAGAGCTAGCAATACTGATAAATATTTACTAAGTAAACTGGTTGATTACATACATTATGATTTTATAAAGGTAAAATGCAATTCATAATTCATTAAGTTTCTGCGACATTCTTATATTCGCTTCTTATATTTTCGCTTTCTTATATTTTTCTCGATATATTTAGATGTATCATTATATTATATGGCTGTCGTATAAGTGTATAAAGTTAGTATTTGACAACGATTGCCTATGCGGACCGCTACAGGAAAGTGGGGAACGATATTGCGAGCTCAGTATTACGATAATTATATAGTTACCGAACACGGAGGGGAAACTAGAATACAGCAGGGTTCATGTAGTCAGAAAGTCATATCATGCGACTATAGACATTCTGAGGTTTGTCACATGGACTTTCGCAAAGTTGGTTCACGGTGCTATTGATAGAGAGAAAACAACTTTCGCATTTTACACATAGGAAGAAACTTTGAATTTTTTAAATCCTTGTATTTTCTACTCATGGACGGATTAGCTTGAAACTGCAAAATTAATTATATTTACATATGATACATGGAATCTTCTTTGTATCGTTGTATTATATCATATATATTAAACAAATATCTATGTCGGAAGATCGTGCTATATATAATGATCAATCAACAGTTAATGTTTTTGTGAGAGCAGTTCAATTTATTAGCATTTACATTTAATATTATTACTAATTAGTAAAGGAAACGTTAATATACTTTATTATACACTTCACATGAATTACAATAATAACAAAAGTAATTATCAGTATAACGTTATTAACGTTTTGGTATAATATCTTCGGGAGTGAGATCAAGAACATGAAAAATGCAGGTTCTTGAATTTACATTAAAAATTCTTACGGTTGTGGGATGTTGGCCACCGAATTCTTGGACATCGCTGTGTAAACGTACTGTGTATAACATATATTCGGCTCTTCTAATATCGTTGCTGTTCACCTTTCTGCTGTCTCAACTTATGGATATCATTCTGAACGTCGACAATACCGACGACTTTACTGATACTTTCTACGTCATGCTTGCCATGGTCATTTCTTGTTGTAAAATGATCGGTCTTTTGGTAAATCGCAAAAATATAAAAATATTAACCAATATTCTTACCCAGAAACCATTCATCCCATTGGAGGCTGACGAAATAGAAATTCGCCACAAATTCGACAAAACAATACAGTAAGTATAAAAAAACTCTCTCTCTCTCTCTCTCTCTCTCTCTCTCTCTTTCTCTCTATTTTTAAGAACGCAAAAATATTTCAACTTTTTAAGATTAATTAAATTGTATAAAACAACAGTACAGAGAAAAATGTTCTTAATAAACCGCTTAGTCATTATATAGGAACAACACTCTATGGTACACAATTTTGATCGAGTCGACGATTGCATGCATCGTGTTGACATCATTATTCACGAATTTTCGTAAAGGAAATTTAACGTACAGAGAATGGACCCCGCATAACTACACATCTGAGGTGTTATTTTGTGTCATGTACACTCGACAGTTAATAAGCTCGACTGTCGGCTCCATGGTGAACGTAGCATGCGACAGTTTGATTTGTGGTTTATTATTGCACGTATGCTGTCAGATCGAAATACTGGAGTGCCGGCTGAAAAAGATCTCCCTCGGCCAAAACAATCTGCGTGAATGTGTACGTCAGCACGACTGTATATTTAAGTTAGTTTCTTTAATAATTCTGCAGATTGTGAATTGGTGAAAAAAATATTTGAAAAATTAAAAATCAGTTGTACGTAGCGCTTCTTTGAATAATTTTGCTATTGAATGTTAACAAGAGCTCAATATTAATTATTTTTATATTTAAAATGTATATATTATTTTAAAAAATATCTTTAAAATAAATATGTATGTGAAAGTTTTCAAATTAATATGTTTTCTCTAAAATATATTTATTTTGTAGATTTGCACTAATGGTGAACGAAAAATTCAAAATTATTATAGCCATTCAATTTGTGGTGAGTACGCTGGTGGTGTGCTCCAACTTATATCAATTGGCGAAGATGACGTTGAGTGCCCAATGCTTTCCATTGATATTATACACATGCTCCATGCTGACACAGATTCTTATCTATTGCTGGTATGGAAACGAAGTGAAGCTAAAGGTGCGAATTATGTGCATATTTCGTAAAACTCGAACATATATCATATAATTTATTAAATACTTACGCGATATTAAATACTCACCATCAGGTATAAAATTGTTAATTTATTACAAGTAACTGTAACAAACTTAATAATACTCTGATATAATCAAAATAAGAAAACGTTAGTTACAATTTCTTCTTGAGGATCTTGTATAATGTTTTCATTCATGTGCGTGTTATATTTTTTACAGAGTGTTCAACTCGCCGCTAATATCTTTGGAATGGGTTGGTTGACAATGAAGCAAAGCAGAAAACAGAATTTATTAATAATTATGATTCGTTCATTAACACCGATTGAATTTTCTAGCGCGTACATTCTCACAATGAATCTCGATTCTTTTGTAGGCGTAAGTATAACAAGTCACTAAATAATTAATAATTAATTAACAAAGATATTTATTTGAAAATAGTGAACACTGATTTTTATAATCTGCACATTGAAAATTTATGATACACCACGTAACAACGTTTGATTTATATTTCTAAATTATATATATGTTATTTTATCATAAGAATTGTATTCTTTCTATATAAGAATTAATTTTTATGAAGCTTTTTGGAGATTATAGTAGGGGAGACCGGGGCTATTCGTGACACATTTTTGTTTCAAATTTTTTTTTTCGCGTCGTATAAATGTTTAAAAAATTTTTATTAGTGCGATGTAATTGTCCATCTCTCTAGTTAAAAAAAAAATATGTAGGTTTTTCTCTCACGAGTCTCGAAATATATCAAGAAATGTATCGCTGTGTCATGTGTCACGAATTGCCCCGAAGCCGGGGTAATTCGTGACAAACCACGGAATAATGCGTAATACTTTCTCTGATTGAACAAACTATACAGATTTCTTTCGTTTTTGCAATTTTTATCTACTTTGTACTTTGAAAAAGCCTTTATGTATAAAAAATTATGAGGAAAAATGTAACGCCTGTTCCATTAATTGCCTTCATTGCTCACATTCGATTACGGAAACTACTTCTCGAAGGCGTCCACGGCCCCTGCAAATTGGTTTTTCCTTTGAACGCTTATTCGTGCATGGCGTTTTTGGTTGTCCCGATTGCTCGTGTCACGAAATGCCCCGGCGTGATTTTTCCTTATTCATGATCCGTGACTTACAGATAAGAAAGAATACCATAAAATCTACTCATGCATTATGCTTAGTGAAGTCGAGTGACTGAATACAACTTACCGTTTCGGATCTCTTATTATTTTATTCGGCGAGAAAACAAATTTTTGGGATTTAAAAAAATTTATTTGAGCATTTGAAATCAAACTTTCTGTCACTGACAAGAGAGAAAAATGGTTGACACGCAAATGCCATTCCGTTGGTACCTAGAGGACACTAAGAAACATCTGTGATTGATATTACAGGTTTCTAGCAGCAAGCATTTTAAAGTTAGGCCCGCGACAAAATTTCAGCAGTGTCACGAATAGCCCTGGTCTCCCCTAAGTATGTATTACATATAGTCTATTATTTGGCAATTTTATTTAATATTTTGCAAAATTAGCAATCACAAAATAATTTAAAAACAATTTTGTTGTTACAGTTACTTAAAGCATCATATTCAGCTTATAATATACTACAACAAACGCAAACAACGTAATTCGAATGAAAGAGTATAGAAGCTAGAGAGCCGTATTTTCTAATTAAACTACCTGTGTAATTAATGCTAAATATTTAAGTTTCTTGTTATCTATTATATGGTGTCAACAAATACATAAATAATAAATAATTTATACAAGCATGTTTCTTTTTTTATTACATAGTAATTTGCGATTTTTATATAGAATTTTCTGTAAATATTCCAACAGTGTTATAAAAGCTGAGAAAGTCTTATTTATTTAAAACAATTTTTTCAAAAGTATTTGATTTGGGAAGTTTTCGATTCAGGAATTCTGACACTTTTTCTTCACTCTATATAGGGTTTCAAGACCCATGGGACAACGGGTTTCTTAACAAAAATTTTGTGAGACCTGTTATCCCTTAAAGTTTGTTCTATGAATCTCCAAATATCCTTTATATACAGGATGTATCAGACTAATTTTTCCGTAAACGTAAACGCGAGATGACAGAAAATTGGAGAGAAATGTTAAGCCCCAAATCCTATCTAAAGAATCGAACAAGAGTGTTTCCGTTTTTTCTGGAACTGACCGAAAGTAGTGGCAATTAAAGCCAACTTTGAAATCTTAAATGGGAACATAGTTGTAAGTATATCGTCGAATAGAGCTTGTGAAAAAAAAAACTCTTTTTATTTGTATTTTTTATTTATTTCGTACATAATCGCAGTATCTCCAACCATTAAAGAGAAACGACTGGAAAATTGAAAGGTGATGATGTCGAACTTATAATACAAAGTTGAGGATCCGAAAGAAGAAACATCTTTTATTAGGGGAGTTTAAACGCGATAGATGGAGTAACGATGGACAGAAACCTCAAAGAAAGTTTATTGATAATTATGACTCGTTCAGAAATACCAATAGAATTTATCAGTACTTATGTTCTGTCAATGAATCTCGATTCTCTTATTGGGGTTAGTAAAAAAATTAATTTGTAATTTCATAATTAACATATTTCATGATAAAATATGTATTTTATTGGCGCAATTGACAATAGATTTTTATTATTGACTATTTTGTTTAGTTTTAGAAAGTAAGGGATAAACAATTTATAAATAAATTGGTCGGAAAATTAGTGTGACGTAAATATTGCGATAATAGTAACGTTAAACAAAGTACCTATATTAGATAAATGTAATAAGAATTGAAAAATGAAACACAAACTTTGTATATATTTGTTGCAGTTACTTAAAATATAACATACTTATACTTATAAAACAAGTATAAGAGTTATGAGTATAAAGTATAAATAAAATTGAGATTACTAAAATGTTTTCCAATATATCAACTTGTTGTTGATAGTTATTTATATCTGTAGAAGTTTGCATCACAGTTAGTATTACATCTGTGAACAAATAAACGGCAACTGCATATAATGCGTCTTATTGTAATTATTTATTTAATAAATTCTTATTAGGAAAAAGTAAAAATTTAAAAAGGCGTTTTAATATATATAATAAATACCTAATAATGCTGTATATATATATGTATATATATATATATATATATGCACGTACACTTATATAAAAAATTTTTTTCTATATTTTATATTTTGTCAGAGATTATGACTGTTCAAGTCGATACCAGAAACGAAATTGAACATTAGAATTTGAGACAAATGGTAAAAACATGTATAGAGCTAGCGATACTGATAAATATTTACTAAGTAAACTGGTTGATTACATACATTATGATTTTATAAAGGTAAAATTCAATTCATAATTTATTAAGTTTCTGCGACTTTCTTATATTTGCTTCTTATATTTTCACTTTCTTATATTTTCCTCGATATATTTAGATGTATCATTATATTATATGGCTGTCGTATAAGTGTATAAAGTTGACAACGATTGCCTATGCGGACCGCTACAGGAAAGTGGGGAACGATATTGCGAGCTCGGTATTACGATAATTATATAGTTACCGAACACGGAGGGGAAACTAGAATACAGCAGGGTTCATGTAGTCGCAGAAAGTCATATCATGCGACTATAGACATTCTGAGGTTTGGACTTTCGCAAAGTTGGTTCACGGTGCTATTGATAAAGAGAAAACAACTTTCGCATTTTACACATAGGAAGAAACTTTGAATTTTTTTAATCCTTGTATTTTCTACTTATGGACGGATTAGCTTGAAACTGCAAAATTAATTATATTTACGTATGATACATGGAATCTTCTTTGTATCATTGTATTATATCATATATATTAAACAAATATCTATGTCGGAAGCTCGTGCTATATATAATGATCAATCAACAGTTAATGTTTTGTGAGAGCAGTTCAATTTATTAGCATTTATATTTAATATTATTATTAATTAGTAAAGGAAACGTTAATATACTTTATTATACTTCACATAAATTACAATAACAAGAGTAATTCAGTATAACGTTATTGACGTTTTGGTATCTTCGAGAGTGAGATCAATAACACGAAAAATGCAGGTTCTTGAATTTACATTAAAAATTCTTACGGTTGTGGGATGTTGGCCACCGGATTCTTGGACAACATTGTGTAAACGTACTGTGTATAACATATATACGACTTTCGTAGTATTGCTGCTGTGCACCTTTCTGCTGTTTCAACTTTTGGATATCATTCTGAATGTCGATAATACCGACGATTTTACTGATACTTTCTATTTCATGCTCGCCATGGTGAATTCATGTTGTAAAATAGTCGGTCTTTTGGTAAATCGCAAAAATATAGGAATATTAACCAATATTCTTACCCAGAAACCATTTATCCCATTGGAGGCTGACGAAATAGAAATTCGCCACAAGTTCGACAGAACAATACAGTAAGTATAAGCAAAAACTCTCTCTCTCTCTCTGTATTTCTAAGAACAAAAATGTTTAAATCTTTTAAGATTAATTAGATATTGTGCAAAACAACAGTTCAAACAAAAATGTTCTTAATAAATCGCTCAGCCATTATATAGGATCAACACTTTATGGTACACAATTTTGATCGAGACGACGTGTGCAAGCACCGCGTTGATATCATTATTCACGGATTTCCGGAAAAGTACTTTAACGTACAGAGAATGGACACCGTACAACTACACGTCCGAGGTGGTATTCTGTGTCATATACGCTCGTCAGTTAGTGTGCACGTTTTTCGGCTCCATGGTGAACGTAGCATGCGACAGTTTAATTTGTGGTTTATTATTGCACGTATGCTGTCAGATCGAAATACTGGAGTGCCGGTTGAAAAAGGTCTCCCTCGGCCAAAACAATCTGCGTGAATGTGTACGTCAGCACGACTGTATATTTAAGTTAGTTTCTTTAATAATTCTGCAGATTGTAAATTGATATAAAAAATATTTGGCAAATAAAAAATCAGTTATATGTCGAGCTTCTTTAAATAACTTTGCGTATAGATATTGAGTGTTAACAATAAGAGCTCGTTATTAATTGTTTTCGTATTTAAAATAGACATATAACGTATTTTAAAATAGATCTTGAAAATAAAAATGTATATAAGTGTTTTCAAATCAATATGATATTTTTTAAGATATTTTTATTTTGTAGATTTGCATTAATGGTGAACGAAAAATTCAAGATTATTATAGCCATTCAATTTGTAGTGAGTACGCTGGTGGTGTGTTTCAACTTATATCAATTGGCGAAGATGACGTTGAGTGCCCAATGCTTTCCATTGATATTATACACATTCGCCATGCTGACGCAGATTCTTATCTATTGCTGGTATGGAAACGAAGTGAAGCTAAAGGTGCGAATTGTGTGCATATTTCGCTAACCTCGAACATATATTATATAATTTATTAAGTTATCCTTACGCGATATTAAATACTTACCAGGTATAAAATTGTTAATCTATAACAATATGCAACTGTAATGAACTTAGTAATAGTAGTAATACTCTGTTATAATCGAAATAAGAAAACATTAGTTACAATTTCTTCTTGAGAATCTTGTGTAATGTTTTAATTCATGTGCGTGTTTTAATTCATTTTTTTTGCGTGTTATATTTTTTACAGAGTGTTCAACTCGCCGCTAATATCTTTGGAATGGGATGGCTGAAAATGAAGCAAAGCAGAAAACAGAATTTGTTAATGATTATGAATCGTTCATTAACACCGATTGAATTTTCGTGCGCTTACATTATCACAATGAATCTCGACTCGTTTGTAGGCGTGAGTATAACAAGTCACTAAACAATTAATAATTAATTAACAAAAATATTTAATTGAAAAATAGTTGACACTGATTTTTATAATCTGCACATTGAAAAAATGATAATACACAACGTAACAACGTTTGATCTATCTCTTAATTTGTCATTTTATCATAAGAGAACTGTATTCTTTCTATAAAAGAACTAATTTTTATGAAGTTTTTTTGGAGATTATAGTAACTATGTATTACATATAGTTTATTATTTGGCATTTTATTTAATATTTTACAAAATTAGCAATCTTAAAATAAATTTGAAAACGATTTGCACCGTTGTTACAGTTACTTAGAACATCATATTCGGCTTATAATATACTACAACAAACGCAAACAACATAATTCAAATGGAAGGTAGTACGGAGGAGCTAGAGAGCCATATTTTCTATTTAAATTACCTGTGTGATTAATGTTAATTATTTGAGTTTTCTGTTATTTACCCTATGTAGCATTAAGAAATAGATGAATAATAATTGATTAATACACGCGTTTTTCCTTCTTTTATTAGATATATTTTGCAATTTTTATGTAAAATCTTATATAAATATTCTAATAACAGTGTAATAAAAGCTGAAAAAATCTTATTTCTTTATTTATTTAAAACATTTTTTTAAATATTTGTTTTGGGAAATTTTTGATTCAGAAGTTCCGACACTTTTTTTTATTCTATATATATGTACAGAGTGTATCCCACAATCCGATGTTTCCGTAAATGCGAAGTGACAGAAAGTTGGAGAGAATTGTTAAGCCCTAAATTCTGTTATTCGAAGAATCGAATGGGGGTATTTCTGTTTTCTGGAACTGATCAGGGGATCGATCATGTATCTTTTCCCCTAGGACTATAGAAACGTAAAAAGTGAAAAGTTTATCTCTTTCTATTCAACACCAATAGAAAGAGATAGTTACATGAAAATTTTCACTTTTCACGTTTCCGCTCTGGGAAAAAAGTTACATGATCGCTACTCATTGTCAGAAGTAGAGGCAACTGGAGTCAACTTTGAAATCTTAAATGGGATTATATCTATGGGATATCGTTGCATAAAGCTTGAAAAAAAAAAGAAACAATTTTTATTGAAACACAATCGCAGTACCTCCAGCCGTTGAGGAGAAATTACTGGAAAATTGAAAAGTGATTGTATCTCGAAGTAACTCAAAGTTTTGTATTCGAAAAAAGAAGTATCTTGTATTACAGACCCTACAAATGTTCAAAGCCTTCCGTTTTGATTCAAACAAAAGTGGATACTCTCTCTGACGTCATCTATATCTCGAAGAGCTTCTGCATCACTCAGCGATCGGCATGCTTCTCGAATGCGCTCTTTCATGTTCTCTCTTGTCGTTGGATGTTGCTGGGTAAACCATGTTTTTTACTCTCGTTCTCATAAAAAATAATCCATGGATGTCAAATTAGAAGATCGGCCAAGCTACAGGACCTCTTCTGCCAATCCATCTTTCAGGAAAACGCTGATCCGTAGTATCCCGAGGCATCGAATTGTTTGAATCAAAATGGAAAACACTTTGAACACTTGTAGGGTCTAATGAAAAATGTTTTTTTTTTTCAAGCTCTATTCAACGATATTTTTCACGACATATGTTCCCATTTGAGATTTCAACGTTGATCACAGTTGCCATTACTTCCGGTCAGTTTCAGTACACAAAAATACTTTCATTCAATTCTTCGGATAGGATTTGGGACTTAACATTTCTCTCCAACTTCTTGTTACTCTGCGTATATGGAGTGGGGACGAGTAGTCTGATATACCGTATATACACACAGAAAAATATCACTCTACAGCCAAAAAAAGCAATTACTTATTTTATTTATTTTAAGTAATAGGTTTCTTCAATAAAGAATATTATCTTAATAATAGCTTTAAGATATACTTAGCACAAATCTTAAAAAAGCTCATAATTTTGTGCTCAAAACAAGAATTCATTCTTCTTTCAAGAATATTATATACTTCTCTTCAGTAGACTGTATATAGTAAGTAATTCGAATTCTTGTATTAATTAAATATTCTTATTTCAAGTACTAGACTTGCTAATATCTAGAATATGTTTTGAGTAAATGTGATGCTTGCGATGACTTTATGGTAGATTTGCGGATATATAAACTTATCAAATATTTAGAACAAGTAATATTTACTTGAGGGTAGTATATATTTTTCTGTGTGTAATACTTGAATATAATACTTATTTTCTGAAGTTAATGAATAAATAAAGTGCAATTTTGCGGAATGTAGTATTTCGCTAGCTCAGTATAGCGACTGAATGTATTATCGTTAATGTTTTTGTACACTCGTTGCAAACATAAGAATGTCAATAAACATCATAAAAAGATATACGTTCTGACCGCGTACTTGAGATTGTAGTAAAACTCAGACCGCGTAGGTATAAAAAGTACCGCGTAAACGAAGGGACTATTTACCGTATATAGAAAAACCACGTATGTACAGTATCTCGTAAATCGAGAAACAAGTGTACATGTATATTTGATGAGTTCTTTGAACCGTTCGTACCCTGTCAGAAATATGAATAGATCAATATTAGCAGCAGAACGATGACAGCCGGATGTGAGGCGGAGCTGGCGACACAATAACAAATTCCATATTTTTTCTACGTAAGTATAGAACAGCTGCATTAAAATTTCATGGTGACACACCATAATTTATGGTCTATCAAGCTTTCGTTTCTCCCACGTTATTTCTGTTTATTTCGTTTATAAGTCGTTATATGAAGACCGCAAAAAAGACACAGCTATACATATTATTTTACAAAAGTATATTATTACCGATCGGAATATATGACGAGTTCGGTACACCTAATTATTATGATGACATGTGCAGTAGTCTACGAAGGTTCTACAAAGAGGCGAACAATGAATGCAGACGGTTATAGTATTGCGTGTTTATAATAGATTCGACATTGTAAAATTCGTTAAAGTTTGCAAAATTGCTTTAAAATCAATGTGCAAACTTTACAAAACACTATTTTATATTTCTTATTTGAGTAAGTCATTTGCATTATTGAACATTATATTATCTAAAGTTAATGGATAAAATGCAATTCTGCGCAATATGTATTTCGCTTGTTTCAATATCGATTGAGCATAAAACATCTCATGATTATTAATATTATGTTTATTAATAATAACAGTAAAATTAAAAAATAAAAGCAAATTTTAAATTTTACTGTGTTACTGCAATTTTTTTATGTACGTATGAAACTGTAATTATAAAATACAATTTTTTAAGTAAAAATAACTCATTTTTTAAATCTGTTTTAGTTCGTAAATTTTAATTTTATATATAATGTTTTTTGCATAATTATATCACACAATTATGCCTCTTGGATAAGTTACAAAAAATATGCAGTAGTGTGTAATAGTGAGCAATATAACAAATGTTTTGTCTTAAACTAGAGATCGAATGAAAAATATTTCGAGAATTGCAAATTATGGAATTTCCATTAAAAGTCCTCACAGCGGTGGGATGTCGGCGACCAATCTCCTGGACCTCATTATGTAAACGTACCATGTACAATGTATACACAATTCTTATGTGTTTATTATTGCTTACCTTCATGTTACCGCAACTTATGGACATTATCCTGAATGTCAATAATCCCGACGATTTCACGGATACCTTTTATATAATGCTGGCCATGATCATCGCTTCTTGCAAGATATTCAGCCTGTTGCTAAATCGTAAAAATATTGAAATGTTAACCGACGCGTTGGTTGAGAAACCGTTTAAACCTTTGGAACCAAACGAAATTGAGATTCGACAAAAATATGATAACAAAGTACGGTAAGAAGTTGAAACATTTAAGGAATAAAAAAAGAATCCGCATGTTTTAATTTGATCGTTTCAACAATTCTCTCTCTCTCTCTATATATATATATTAGTTTTATATGATATTATATATTTAATATATTATCATCTATTTATATATTATCTATAATTACTTTGTATTGTAGATAATTTCTTAATTTAATTGATAAAATGGCAAATACTTTTATTAATAAAACAAAGAATAAATAAATACTAGATAAATAGAGATCTTTTGCCATTCGAAAGAAGTAGAGAATATATTATTTTTTCTTTTTAATTAAAGGAGAAAAATACAAAACAAAGTCATCACGAATTAGTCCAGCCTCCACAGTAATTTTGCAGGACCTATTCTATAATCTACACAATTTTGGTTGAGATGACATGCGGATGCATGAATTTGACATCTTTGTTTACGGACTTTCGGAAAGGAAATTTAGCGTATAGGGAGTGGATACCCTATGAGTGCTCCGATACAGTGTATTATTTCACGTACTTTCGCCAATTAATAAGCTTGACGGTTGCGTCCATCGTGAATGTTGCTTGCGATATAATTATTTGTGGATTTCTGCTGCATATTTATTGCCAGATCGAGATCTTAGAATGCCGTATGAAGAAAGCCTTGCGCAATCAAAGCGAGTTGGGTGAATGTGTACGTCAGCACGATCATATCTATAAGTTAGTCTTTGTACAATTTTATGCGTTTAGATTTTTTTTTAATTGATCTTAAGATACAAAGCACGCAACGTAGGGCATACATATATATATATATATATATATATATATATATATTACTAATTTTAATTATTTTAATATTTCTTTATATTTTGCAAACATATACGTATGTGAAATTTTCTTTATTAATCAGATAAAGATTGTTTAGTTCAATCGAGAATATGGTATATGGTAATGTTTAATTATAAGCAATAATAATTTTAAAGATAATGTTTTTTAATCATAAGTAATAAATAATTTTAAAGATAAACAATTATATTGTTTTTTCTCTAGGTTTGCATACACAATGAATGAAAAGTTCAGGGTTATAATTGCCGTCCAATTCATAGCGAGCATGCTAGTGGTATGCTCCAATCTTTATCGATTGGCAAAAACCACATTAAGCGTAAAATATGTTCCACTGATGATGTACACAATCTGTATGTGTATGCAAATTTTTATCTATTCTTGGTACGGAAACGAAGTAAAATTAAAGGTAATATAACGAGTAATATAAGTAAGTGCGTACAGCATACATACTGAACGCGTTTTGTGAATGTATTTAAAAATAATGATAACACACACACACACACACACACACACACACACACACACAAAATCCCAGGATGGTTTATTATTATTAATTTTAGGATTAATAATAATAAACTAAAACAAAATGTTTTAATTTAAGTTTAACGTTATGTTGATATATACATTTAAACATTATTTACTGCAACAAAAAATGTCAAATTAAAATCATATTCTTCTGACAACTTCTATTATAGAGCATTCAATTCTCCGATAAAATTTTTGGAATGGATTGGGTAACAGCAGACAAGAAAGTAAAAGAGAATCTTATAATAATTATGAATCGCTCTCTGATGCCTATCGAATTTTCTAGTGCACACATTTCAGTGAATCTAGATTCTTTCGTGAAGGTTAGGGATAAATTTATTATACTTTGATATATATAGCTGCAATAGCGGATTGAGTTAAAAATTGTTACATAAAAATTAATATATTCTTTAGTTGCTTAAAATGTCATATTCAGTATACAATATACTTAAAGCGACTTAAACAAACACGAAAAGAATAGTGATGATAAATGCTACTAAAGGAAGAAGAACAAATAGTATTTAAAATATGTGCAGTGCATATGTTAAGAAACATTGGACAATAAGTATGAAAATACCTTGGATGGTAATTGTAGTCTCCTGTCTGCGCAGTTGCATATATCGCATATATTACATATATAAATAAAGAAAATATTATTTATCTGTATTTCTTGTATTACCCATCACTCACATTTCTCATCAAATATTTATCATCAAAATCGAAGACTGAGATTAAATATACTCAAATATAATCAAATTTCATTAATAAAAAAGTTACAATGCAGATATCTCAAAAAGTGCAAGATCTCCAAAGATAAATCGTTAAATAAATTAGAATAACAGTTAATAATGCATAACAGACAATCTTGTAAACACGAAAAAAAAATAAAAAAAGAATAGTATATCAGTGAAGATAATTGGTAAAATGTAGATAGATTTGTTTAACGGTTGATTATATTTAGGCAGGTATACATGTTTCTATTTGCACTTATCTTCGCTCAAAATATGCAAATGTGGAAATCGATGCGAAGAGCAGAATAAATTGCAACTGGAAGTAGCGCGAGACAATACTGAACAGACACTGATAGTAATAGTGAAATAAAGTAACTTTTAGACGGATGAGAATTTACCTTCATCAAAATTACATGGAGGCAAATCATCGATGGTCTATAAGCGGATAGCGAAGCCCTTCCGTATATCTATCGTTTTATCTCAGTATCTCGACTTTCGTATGATAATAATATCACATTACATTATTGTCGCATAAAGTTTGCATTTGAAAAAATTACCGCCGGAGACTCAACCTGAAATAAAAATATTCTATCAGTAGATGCGACATTGCTAATTTCTACATTATAATAATGACATAAATGCCGAATAGGGGTCTGTAGACGGAAAACATTTTCTATAGACAATGTCTATGGAAATTTCAAGGTTGTCAGTATCGTAGAAAATCTTACCCGTTATTATCTACTACGCGACCGGAATTTATACTAGTTTCTATAGAACCTCCGTAAATTTATTTTATAAAAAGATTTAATGCAATATTCAATTTTTCGTAAGTTACAATAATAAGCTTCTTCGTGTATTTCTGTAATCTTCAAATTTATTAGAATTTAATGTTATTTATATATGCTATTGATGTGTATAGAGGATCAGCTTTTTGTAGCTTTATAGAAAGCTTTCTTTCTTTTTGTATCCAAATTGTGTAATAATTGTAGAGAAATGTTAATTTCCGGTGAATCTAGTGTCGAAAAGAATCACGTTCGATATGATAAAACGGAAGATAAAACAGATTTGTTAAAGCATACGCTCGCATTAATGACGGTTGCTGGATGCTGGCGACCGTTGTCGTGGATATCCTCATACAAACATACAATTTATAACGTTTATACGTTTCTTGTGATTCTTCTATTGTATACTTTTGCGATTTCTCAATTTGTGGCCCTGGTTCTGAATGCCGAAAATCCAGAGGAATTTACTAGTATTTTGTACATAATGATGGCTGTGTGCATCGGGATCTTTAAGATATCCAGTTTGTGGCTGAATCGTAAGAATGTAGCGGACATTATTAATACTCTTACCGAAACATCATTTAGACCGGAGATACCCGGCGAACTAAAAATCCGCCAAAATTTTGACAAAATAATACGGTAAATATTATATTTAATTATATTTCTTATAATAAGTGTTTATCCGCAGAAAGTGTTTTATGAGTTTTATTCGTGGAAGTGATGCAATAGTAAAACAACAATAGTAGAATTAGAGAATAAAATTGTTGAAAAACAATAATAATGTGCGAGTAGTTCGAATTCTCGAAGTAAATATCAACCGCATTTGGAACGGATAAAAAGAAATAAAGACGTAGACCAGTTTTGTAACAAATTTTTAAATTGTTTTGCAGGAACAACACTTTATTTTGCTTCGTTTTGGTTGAATCGACATGCGTGTGCATCGCTCTGACTTCTTTGTTCACGAACTTCAGAACGGGGGACCTAACGTACAAAGCCTGGCTGCCGTTCAACTACTCCTCTTCGGCGTTATTCTCCCTCGTATACACTCATCAGTTAATAAGTATGGCAACATGCGCTCTGGTCAATCTCGCCTGCGATTGCTTCATCTGCGGTCTCTTGCTGCACGTTTGCTGTCAGATCGAGATATTGGAATACCGACTGAATAAATCACATACCTGGAAAAACTTGCGCGACTGCGTACGTCATCATGACCTTATATATGAGTCAGTTTCGTACGGGTTTTAATTGTTGCAAATCATGGACAAGAATTGATCTGATTCGCATCTATGAGATATTTTAATTCGCAACTTTCAATCTTTAAAATTTTTCCATATTATGTCCCCAACGTATTTTGGAAATTAAATTTTCTAATGTACATTATTTAATGGAATTATGTAATTAATATGCAATTAATGCTTTAAATTAATTTTCTTTGGAATTGAGATTCGTTATTAGTGATCGGAGAAAACATGATCTAACAAAAGTGGGCAATTTTTTGCCACATTGGTGGTTAACATATATTTAAGAATAAAGAAATTAAAATTATTTTATTACAATTAAGAATGGACAATTACTTCACTTGCAAAATAAACTATCTACTGAATTGCAGCTTTGCTTCCGTGGTGAATGAAAGATTTGCGAAGATAATCGCTATTCAGTTTATAACAAGTATGCTGGTGGTGTGTTCCAATTTGTATCAACTGGCCCAGACAACTTTAAGCGCGAAATATCTTCCGTTAGTATTATACACTGTCTGCATGATGATAGAAATTTTTATTTACTGTTGGTTTGGAAATGAAGTCAAATTAAAAGTACGTGTGCAATTCATATTTTATTAATAGTTATATTATTTCAATATTTCTTAATCATGACTATACTGTGCGTAAATATTATTTTAATGTTTTATCATCTATTTATAGAGCCTTCAGATAATTGATCATGTTTTTGAAATGGATTGGCCGGAATTGAACGACAGCTTTAAAAAAGCTCTTTTGATGATTATGAATCGAGCAACGATTCCTATCGAATTTACTAGCGCATATCTCTTTTCCATGAATCTTGAATCCTTCGTAGGGGTAAATTTATTATATTTGCAGCCAATTATATTAATAAAATGTCTTTCGCGTATTTTTTCTTTCTTTGGAGTTATACATGTTAATCTTAATTCACACGTATTTCTGCTCAACAGTAACAATGTAATTAAGTACACGGAGTCAAAGTCACATTGCACTATTATTGATAAAGTTTTTTTTATTGTTAGATTATCGTTAACGCCATTAAAACAATTTCATATGCACTTATGCGTTGCAGGTACTTAGAATATCATATTCAACATACACTTTACTGCAACGGGTATAAAACCAGCGCTAAGAAAATTGCATGTGGAATATAATAATTTGATAAATATTATTCAATGTATAAATAAATGTCGAGTTAAAATTTGGTAACAATGTACTTTTAAAAAATTAATATTTTATCATAAGAGAGTACAGAAAATAATAATTTATAGTATGAAATGGTAATATTATATCTTTTCCAGATATTATTTATATATTTCTGTTGTGTATTATAAAGTTAAGAAATCTTACAGAAATGACCATGGAAGAACAGATTACTTCGATTATCGTTTCCATTCAGTCCAAACATTAGGGGAGACCGAGGCAAGATGACACACTTTTTACATTTTATTTTTTGGTTCTTTTCTATACAGTATTTGTGCCAATCTTTAATATAATTCGAGAGTACAATATCCTTCGTGACAAAACTGTGATAGCAACTAACGAAATTCTACAATTATCAATAGGTAAATGAAATTACGAAATTATGAGAATTTACTTCCACTATTAAAAATGCAATTTAATGCCATTATTTCATAACTGTTGCTCATGATAAAATGCAACTTACGTCATATGTGTCAAAGATGGTTTTGCACTCCCTACTTGCTGGATTCTGCAATTTATTGGGAAATAGCCAAATATAAACAATGTGTAAATTTATTCCTGTAACTTGATTCGGTCTCCCCTATTTGCTCTGATGTGTGTCACATTGCAAAAATGAATAAATTCAAGATATATACCTTGCTTTCCACGTTTATACTTAATAAAAAATGCATAGATACGCTGCTCGATATAGACACCGAGAAGAAGATAGGGAATACCGGACTGAGGAAAACTGAAGTCGCTGACAGCGACAATAATGAATAAGATATTTTATAATGGATAAGTACATCAATGTATCAAGTTCTCATACATCTAAACTCTTGTCTACGCATATTGCAATACATAAATATGGGATTAGAATTCTCGGGAAATTTCAATTCGCTGAAAATATCAGTACACGTTGCTAGATAATATAATAATAATGTTACTTATTCGAGGGGAAAATAACAAATGTCGCGTCGCACGAGCTATAGATGCTGTAAAGTCTCCCTCCTCAGCTGATTTGTCATTGATGCATAACAACAATATTATCACGCAACGTATATCAAAACAGTACACGAAGAGCATCTCAATAAATCACATGCATAGTTGATCATGTTGTTGTACATATTGGGTTAATGCAATTTTGAAAAATTTTTTCAAGAAAAAGGACACGTTTTTTTATACGAACGAATTTAAAGAATATATTTCGTTTAGAGAACATGGACGCGTTGAAATTTACACTCGCAATTCTCGCAATCGCTGGATGCTGGCGACCGTTCTCGTGGACGTCGCTGATCAAACATACATTATACAACGCGTATTCATTATTAATAATTAGCCTACTGTACAGCTACACACTCACGCAGTTTATGAATTTTGTCCTAAATGTCAACAATCCGGACGATTTTACTAACGTTGTGTATCTGATGTTGACCCTGTTCTCTTCGTGCTACAAAATACTAGATCTATGGGTGAATCATAAGAGTTTAGCGGAATTAATTCAGAATCTTACGGAAGGAACATTTAAGCCACTAGTACCTGTCGAAATCGAAATTCGACGTAAATTCGACAAAGTAATACAGTAAGTAAAAAAAATTTTTTTTTATTTACGGTACTTGATTTGTAAGAATTGTGTAAATAATTATAAAATTTGGCAGATATGTAGATTATAATATTAATTTTATAAATTAAATTGGGGGGGGGGGGATTTTACTACTTCCACCAGAATTGTGTTTCTGACGATTTGTCGGCGTTTACTATGGTTGGAATAATATTTGTCTATTAAAAATAATAGGACTATTCTTCATACTGAATTTTAATCCTCTCGGAGCCATTTGAATATTATTAATTTTATAAATATTGTAATCTTGTATCTAACGAAATGTTTAGAAAATCATTACAGCATTTTTCCCGAAGACTTTTTATAGATATCACTCTTAATATTATTAACCCTAGCTTCTCACACTGGGGTGCCTGTAACTTCAGGTAAAATTCTCTAGTTTGCTACGAGAATTTACCTTTTCTTTACAAGCGAATATTTTCCAACCACTGTCTTTTTCATATTTTCTTATTCATAGGCATATTCCTTGATGTCTGGCGTATCGATGGAAAAAAAGTGACTTAAAATTAGTTGATTTTTTCATATAGTTTTAGCTAAATATACGACGTGGAGTAGCCTGTACCCCAATGTGGGAAACCCGTAAAAATTTGGAAGTGTGAGAAGCTAGAGTTAATAGATATTATTAACAGAATTCTGTATCATATATATATATATATATATATATATATATATATATATATATATATATACGTTTAAAATTATTTATATTTTATATATTAGTTGCATAACTTTGATTACATGTAGACAATATTGTTTTTTTACCAAAGTAAAAGACATTTTCGTCTTACGAGATAAAGGCGTAATCACTTTCTTATTTTTTCTAGAAATAACGCAATGTGTTATGCTATGTTGGTTGCAGTCAGTTGCGCATTTCAGATCTTGGTATCATTACTGACGAATTTCAGAAAGAGGCAGTTAACATTCGGAGGATGGATACCATATGATTACTCGTCGTTCGTGATGTTTTCTCTCACATATGCTCATCAAATCGTAGGCGGAGTGGCTTCGTGCATTATTAACGTTGCTTGTGACTGTCTCATTGTCGGTTTGCTACTGCATCTATGCTGTCAGATTACGATATTAGAATCTCGCTTGAAAGGTATCATATATGGGCACTATACTCTCAGCGACTGTGTACGCCATCATCATCACATAATCGAGTTAGTCTTGTGATAATCTTGTTAGACTTAATCTTGGAATACTCTATAATTTTTGAATTTGGTAATATATCTTAAAGTTTTTTTATTTACATAAAATATGTTTTTAAATTAATTAAAAAGGATATTCTATTATAGTATTAATTCTATTTATTCTGTTTATTCTTATATTTATGCAGATATTTTCATAATCAATTTGTTACTGATTTGCGATGTTAAATCTGTCTTAAGGTGGTTCGATGGCTACAACAAAATCCAGAGAATTTCATGAAATTTTAATATGTTGTTCTGCAATGCAAAATAGAATTATGTGAATTTTTGGGAATTTTTCACCGTCCCGTTTTGAAAAAAATCTACTCCAAAAACCTAAAAAGTACAATTTTAGGAGTAGATTTATTTCAAAACGGGACGGTGAAAAATTCCCAAAAAATTCACATAATTCTATTTTGCATTCCAGAACAACATATTAAAATTGCATGAAACTGGCTGCATTTTTAACATAGGTTCTTATGATTTTTATGGGAAATGACATATTGCATATACCTTCAGAATGAAATAAGTGCAAGAAAAAATGCAAATGATAAAAAAAAAGAAATTTGCACATGTAACTTAATAATTTACAAATAAATGAGCGAAAGAAAGGGGAAGGTTACCGCACATTTCGTAGAAAAATTAATTATTAAAGCATAAATTGCTTGATTTTTCGTCTGCATAGACTGTCATGGTCGTGAACGACGTGAACAGCAGCACGCATTATACACGCGGCGACCAATCAGAGCAATCCCCTTCATTCCCACTACTTCAAACGCTAGTGCGCTGTTTCCAGAACCCCCGCGTCCCACTACTCCCCCCGATGAAGCCATCGAACCTCCTTAATACACTATCTTAATACATTTTCTTAATACATGTTATTTTAATACATTATATGGTTAAAATTTCCAAAATTGCCTTATCTATCTATCACCTATGTTCTAAAAGTCGTATATCAAAATTATTTTTTATTTTTAACATGTTAAATGGCATGTAACAATTATTTATGTCTTTCAATTTATCCAACACAATTAATTATAATGCTCAGTATAAAAATATTCTGTTTGCAGATACGCATACGCGACCAACGCGAAATTCACGAAGATAATCGCATTTCAATTCGTAGCAAGTACATTCATAATGTGCTCAAATTTGTACCAACTATCTAGAAATAAATTTAACGCTAATTTCATTGGTTTAATCTCATATACATCGTGTGTACTTGCAGAAATTTTCATCTATTGTTGGTTTGGAAATAAACTCAAACTAATGGTGTGCATATATTTATATATGTTTATATAGAACAAGGTGCATCAGACCACCCGTCCCACCCATTTCCCATAAGCGCAAGGTGACAAGAAGTTGGAGAAAACCATACGAAACTTTGTATTATAATTTCGACACCATCACCTCTCAATTTTCCAGTCGTTTCTCCTCGACGATTGGAAATACTGCGATTATGTTTAAATAAAAGATGATGTTTCTTTTTTTAAGCTTTATTGAACAATACTCTACACGACATATGTTCCCATGTTGGAGATTTCAAAGTTGACTCCAGTTGCTATTACCTCCGGTTAATTTCAGTAAACAGAAATGCTTTCATTTGATTCCTCGAACAGGGTTTAAGGGTTAACATCTCTCTTCAACTACCTGTCGCCTCGCGTTTACGGAAAAAGTTGAATGGGACAGATGGTCTGATACTCCCTGTACATATATGAGAATTACATTCCCAGACAATCCGCATGACTAAAAAGACGTCATAAAGACATGCGTATTGTCTAGATTATTACACGTTTTTTTTTACAAAGAACCTGAAAGCAAAACATTTTGTATGTTAAAATATATGAATTTATAGAGCTTTCAATTAGTCGATAATATTTTCGAAACAGAATGGATAGCGTTGGATAATAAAACTAAAAGAAGCCTTTTGATAATTATGAATCGCGCGATGAGACCTATTGAGTTTACACACACTGCACACATTCTTAACATGAACCTAGACTCTTTTGTAGCGGTCAGTATAAAACATAGTATGTTATAAAATTTAATTTCTTTAACTAATAAAATTTTTATCTTTTATCTTTTGGTCAAGATTTTAGTAATAAGTTTTTCAAAATAAATATTGGTCATTATTTATATGTAACATTTACCATGGTTGATAATTATGTAATATAGTACTAAAATTTATATAAATTTCAACTTTGGATAATCTTTTTCAAAGATTTTAAAAAAGATTAAATATATTTATAATTATTGCAGTTGCTTAAAACGTCGTATTCTGCTTACAACTTGCTAGTAAAAATACAGGAATAACGATATGAAAGTGGATACAAAGATAAGTAGAAGATATTTATTAAGTCCCTTGAAAAAAGCACCAATACTAGATGTACGTCAATTAATTATTAGTAAATATTAAATATTGTTAACAAGTAAACAAGTGCAGAAAATTCTTGCATTAACATAAGACTAAATTATTCTAGGCATTGATAACAATTAATTTTTTCAACAAATGTTTTTTTTATACTAAAATATATTTAAAATATGTAATAAATCTTAAAATATTTTTTTTTTTTTCAAATAACGTTTCAAATACCGTTTGTCTTAATATTTTCATATGCAGGACGATACTGGGAAAATCGTAAAGATGTCATACACATACTATTCGACACAGTCTGTTCGAAAAAACATCATTGCAAATATGAAAAATGTATCATAAAAATTTCAAGATATTATTAAAACCATTAATTATATTTCCTGCCTGACTCCAGCCTTATATAAGTGCATACCTTGTATTGTTATTCTTTTGTTTAATTACGATGTGGGAGTAGAAATACTGGATGATACGCCAAACGCGAACGTCTAATAAATAATATACTTTGTGTAACGAGAAATAATATATTTTGAAATATTACGAAGTTACGAAGATTATAATTACAGCTTTATATAAAGCATAACTTTAAAGTGCTTCTTGCGTAATCATATTGTAACAATAAATATACTGAGCGAGGTATCTCTATCTTCTAGATGAATACGATAATAAATGAAATAAACTTGCCCCTATCAACCAGTGACATATAAAACGATTGAATTATTAATGAACTTTGAAGAATTTGTTTCTTCCTCTCTTGATTATATTACGATTTTGCTATCTATCTGGAAAAAAAAAATATAATAAAAATATACATCTCATGTGTAATAAAAGTTGCAGGTAGAAGTCATTATACTAGAGCTACCTTACATAGATATTGCTGTATCGCAGGTTTTATGTTATAAAGATAGGGATATTAAATATGCAATAGAAAAGAAAAAATATCGTCGAGAAATATCGTCACCGTCGAAGAATCGCATCATACGTCTATAGACATTTAACGGTGCACCCTCTTGAAATAATGTTATCTGATTCTTTTTACTGCGTGATAGAAACTTTGTTAAGTTAAAGTTAAAGATATATTGTTGTGTGAACATTGTTCAAAGATTTCTATCAATCAATATTAGAAATATATGGCAATACACGTTATACAATTACATATAATTATACATTATATATTTTCTTTATTTCCTAATTAAACGAGAAAGCTAATAATGGATATTTTGAAATTAACGCGTAAAATTGTTATGATCACTGGATGCTTTCGACCACTTTCGTGGACATCTCTGTTTAAACAAACAGTTTATAATATTTACAGGGTATATGTAATTAGCATGTTATTTTTTTTTTCAATGTCGCAATTTATGGACATTGTTTTAAATGTTGACAATCCTGACGATTTTACTAATAATTTAAACATGATGTTAACCTCATCTGCTGCATGTTATAAGTTGTTTATCGTGTGGTTAAATTATGAGAAGATTGCAGCGTTAATTAACTGTCTCAATGAAGTGCCATTTAAGCCCTTAAATTTGGATGAGATAAAAATTCGACGGCAGTACGATAAAATAATATGGTAAATATTCTTCTTAATTAAATAATCTTCAATCACTTCTTAATTAAATAATCTTCAATCTTTTATGTAACATTATAGATATTTCCTTAATTTAATATTTTGTACATATAATTAGTACATTTCTTTAAAAATATATTACAAATTCTAACGTAATTTAAAAATTTAGATTTATTATTTAAAGTTTAATATATTTCAAAAATGCAAAGCAAATTTGTATTAATAAAATTTTAAATAATTTAATAATAAATTAATTTAAAAGAATCAAATTCAATTATAGTATTATTAAATAGTAGTATATTATTTATCACAAAGAATAAATGTACAATTATTTCAAAATCTTTATCTTCTTTACAATTAATGTTCTACGAAGCTTAGAACAATTTCTTCAATCATCTTCTAGGAACAACACGTTACGTTACACGAGCTTAATTGGAACAACATGCTCGTTCATCGCCATGATGTCGTTATTTACTGATTTTAGGCACAAGAGATTAACGTATAGAGAATGGGTACCATACGATTATTCGTCTTACATAACTTACTGTTTAACTTACGCTCAGCAAATGATAAGTACCTTCCACTGTGCTAGTGTGAACGTCGCTTGCGATACCCTTTTATGTGGACTCTTAATGCATATATGTTGCCAGATCGAGATCTTGGAATATCGCCTAAAGAATATCTTAACCAATCAATTTACTCTGGGCTACTGCATACACCATCACAACCGAATTTTACAGTTAGTTATTATATTAATGCCGGAAAATGATATATCTATTATTTAGCATTGCTATTATGTATATTACTTAATAAAACCATGATAGAAATCATTACGCTTTTTTCTACCTTTTTCATTCACATTTTTTACAATTGCAAGAAAAAAAGATTCAAGATTTTATACTAAACCAAAATATAATTATTTTAGATGGTTTATACAATCGCTAAAATGTATATGTTATTATTAACAATATTAACTTTTACTATTATATATGTAGATATTATAGATATATCGTGTTTTTACGGCTTCATTAATATGTTAATTTGTTAATCTAATCTGCACATGTCTAGTCATTTTTTTAAATAATAAAAAATTCATCTATCAATCATAACAACGTAAATATTATTAATTTTATGCACAAATATCACAGCATATAAAAACCAAAAATTTTATTACAGATATGCGCAAGTAGTGAATACGAGATTTACAAAAATAGTCGGATTTCAGTTTATGGCAAGTACGATGGTAATTTGTTGCAATTTGTATCAACTGACCAAGTCGACTTTGAGCGCAAACCATGTACAATTAATTATGTATACAAGTTGCATGCTGACCCAAATATTTATTTATTGCTGGTTTGGAAATAAAGTCAAATTAAAGGTATATGTATCTACTAAAACAAATTGTTAAAGGTCTCCTTGTCATAAATATTATAAATAAAATATTTTACACATTATATTATAGGGCCTTGAATTAACGGACAGTATTTTTCAAATGGAGTGGCCAAATCTAGACAATAACATTAAGAAGGGCCTCTTGCTAGTTATGAAACGTTCAATGATACCCATTGAAATTTCTACTGTGTATATTCTAACCATAAATTTGGATTCTTTTGTGGCGGTTAGTATAAAAAATTTATCCTAATGTAACTAAAACAATCAACTAGAATAATTATTTAATAAATTTCTAATTTTTTTAATTATAATTCTAATCAAATAACAAAATTTGTTCTATAATTAAAATAAATTAAAAATGTGTTCATATATTTATACTTAGCTAATGTAAATTATTATTGATTGACTTACAAATATTTATAATAATATTTATAATACATGAATTTATAATAATTTAAAATATTTTTTAACATTTCAGTTGCTTAAGACATCATATTCTGTTTATAATTTACTAGTGCGAGTGTAATAATAAAAATTGTTATATTTTCATATGCAATAATGCATTGTTTTATGTCAGGAAAATATGCAATAATCTTGCAAGCAGATTGCATATGTGAAATACAATATAACTATAAATAGAATAACTGTTATCTATATATAAATATTAATATAAATATATGTTTGTTAATAATTGTGGTTATAAGAAATATATGAATATATGTATTTCTTATCGTTTTTTTATTTTAAATATGTTTTTATGTATCAAGGGACACATGTAAAATACAAAGCTTGAGTTCAATATTAGCCCTCCGTAGTCACACCAAGTCAATTTGACCCGAGCCTCAACTTTGCTCGTAAATATCTTGCGCGTAACTTGAAAATTGGTGGGCATGACGCCCTCTAGCTGTAGTTAAAAAAAAAATTTTTTAACAAATTTTTCGCGAATTTTTTTTATATGTTAAAAATTTTTGAGGCCCTTTTTTATAGCAATCAATTTAGAAATATCGCAAGTGCATTCGAGAATTTTTTCAACACGATCGGTGGATAAATGGTCAAATGGCGAACGGTCAAAGTTCGTCTCGGATCAAAATGACCCAGAGTGACTTCCTTGTTTGAAAAAATAGGTGTGACTACGGAGGGTTAATATCCGACTGATTACAACAATCATGAAAAGAATCATATTGTATGGTTAAAGAAAAAGAACCGGAATTGCATCGTTGCATATATATAAAATATAGCATTACATAAATTTAGGTGTTATTAAATTAAATTGTTTCGACTGTTTGACTGTATTTTCTTGTAAATGTATACCTCTAATAATGTTTAGCAACTCCTTCGCCTGCTTATGTTGCGTGTAGGAATCGATACTAGAATGTCGCGACTCTTTTATGGATAGTAGATAAATGTAATGAGAGACGTTACATGTATATCGTGAGACTTATATCAAGATATTGCCGAGGTTCACTTCTCATATATTATTGAAAAACCTATGAAAAATTTTTCCTTTTCTTCTTGACATGTTATAAATTTGTTCTCTATTTCGATGTAGCAATGGAAATGTTACATCTTCTATATAATCGAACGTGTACGTAGAAATAGTTTATCCAATTATCTTGAGGACATACTGCAATGTATTGAAGACAATTATTGCAATTTTGTTATTATAAAGATACAGATATTAAATATGCAAAAGTAAGTAGGAAATATCGATGGAAAATATTGTTACCATCGAGAAGTAACGTCATAAGTCTATAGACCTTCTACAGGGCCTTGTACCCTCGTGAAATTATGTTATTTTGTCTTACTTCTCGTATAATAGAGATTCTGTTAGGCTAAAGTTATCTTGAGAGCAATGAATATTGACCTAATATTTCCATTATTATACTCACAAAGTTATAACATGTTATATAGTCTTATATACAACCTCCAATTCTGCTGTATCTATTTTTCCGTTTACTTTCCTTTCCACACAATTAAATTAATATAATATCCTGATATAATGCATATTTTGAAATTGACGTATACAATTGTTACAATATCTGGATGTTTTCGGCCGCAATCGTGGACATCTTTATTTAAACGGACAGTTTACAATATCTACAGATTATATGTAATTATCATGTTGTACACGTTCACAATATTTCAAATTATGGACCTCGTCCTGTATGTCGACAATACTAACGACTTCACAAACAATCTGAATATGATGTTGACCGTATCAATTTCATGCTATAAAGTACTCATCATGTGTTTAAATTATGAGAATATTGTAGCGTTAATTAACTATCTTACCGAGGAGCCGTTTAAACCACTAGATTCGGATGAGATGAAAATTCGACGACGATATGATAAACTAATACGGTAAATATATATTTTAATTTAGTAATTTTCCCTTATTTAACATTGCTCTTTTGGAAATATTAATTTTATTTATAATATTTCTTATATACACACTTAAAATTACATTTAATTAAAATAAATATTTTAAATAAATGTAATTTTAATAAATTAAAAATTTTAATTGTTTTAAATTCAACTCATTTCACAAGTTACTTCTATTAAAAACTTTTAAAATAAAAATTTTTAAATTGTTTAATAATAAATTATGTTAGTTATGGTAGTACTAGTATCTTAATAATATTTTATTTGTTATAACAAATAGATATAAATTTTCTCAAGTATTTTATTTTATATAGTTTATGTGTGTTAGTAATCGGTATAACTCTTTAGTCACTTTCTAGGAACAATACATTAAGGTACACACTCTTAGTTACGGCAACGTGCATAATCGTCATTTCGTCTTCGGTATTCACTGACTTTAGACACAAAAGGCTAAAATATAGAGAATGGATACCATACGATTATTCATCTTACAAGATATTTTGCTTCACATATGCTCAACAACTTTTGAGCGCATGTTATAGCGGTATTGTAAACGTCGCAATAGATAGCCTTGTGTGCGGATTGTTTATGCACATATGTTGTCAAATTGAGATTTTGGAATATCGCCTGAGAAAAATTTTGAGCAATCAACTTACTGTTGCTTATTGCGTACGGCATCATAATCGAATTTTTAAGTTAGTTATCATTTTAGCGCCAAAAATTATATCTTATTCAGCATTGCTATCATATGTAATTTATTTAGCAAAGTTGTGCGATAGAAGTCATATATTTTCTCCGTTTTTATTTGACTGATATTTCTTTGATTATAAAGAAGTAGGTTAAAAATTCTATGCTATGTCCAAATGATTAAGTGCACTAAAATGTTTAAAATGTACTTACTTTTATTATCATTGTTTAAGTGTAATTGTCATTAAATAATTGTTAATTATACATATTATATCTTCTACCACATACTTTTATCGATTATTATAGATAAATCGTGTTTTTACGGCTTCATTAATATGTTAATTTGTTAATCTGATCTGTGCACATGTCTAGTCATTTTTTTAAATAATAAAAAATTCAGCTATCAATCATAACAACGTAAATATTATTAATTTTATGTACAAATATCACAGCATATAAAAACCAAAAATTCTGTTACAGATATGCGCAAGTAGTAAATATGAGATTTACAAAAATAGTCGGATTTCAGTTTATGGCAAGTACGATAGTAATTTGTTGCAATTTGTATCAACTGACCAAGTCGACTTTGAGCGCAAACCATGTACAATTAATTATGTATACAAGTTGCATGCTGATCCAAATATTTATATATTGCTGGTTTGGAAATAAAGTCAAATTAAAGGTATATGTATCTAATAAAACAAATTGTTAAAAGGTCATAAATAAAATATCTTACATTATATTATATCTTACATTATATTATATCTAACATTATATTATAGGGCCTTGAATTAACAGACAGTATTTTTCAAATGGAGTGGACAAATCTAGACAATAGCATTAAGAAAGGCCTCTTGCTAGTTATGAAACGTTCGATGATACCCATTGAAATTTCTACTGTGTATGTTCTAACCATAAATTTGGATTCTTTTGTGGCGGTTAGTATAAAAAATTTATCCTAATGTAACTAAAATAATCAACTAGAATAATTATTTCATAAATTTCTAATTTCTTTAATTATAATAATTCTATTCAAATAATAAAATTTGTTCTATAAAATAAATTAGAAATGTGTTTATACTGTTCATATATTTACACTTACCTACTTAGCTAATGTAAATTATTATTGATCAACTTACAAATATTTATAATATTATTTATAATACATGAATTTATAATAATTTGAAATATTTTTTAACATTTCAGTTGCTTAAGACATCATATTCTGTTTATAATTTACTAGTGCAAGTGTAATAATAAAAATTGTTATATTTTCATATGCGATAATGCATTACGCATTATGTTTTATGTCAGGAAAATATGCAATAATCTTGCAAGCAGATTGCATATGTGAAATACAATAACTTTATATATATATATATAGTATTATTTAAAAAATTAATTTTGTCTGCCAGTGATTAAACAGCAAGTATTGATTTATTCCTCAATTAACTAGCATAAATGTACAAAATAGCACTACGTTTCGGCTCTTATTTCGAGCCCTTTTCAAGTGCGGTCTGTGTCATCAAAATGACTTGTCATCAAATTAATAAACGTTCCTGCGTTCACGAGCATGTTCCTGCGTGGCCATAACTGGCAGGTGTTTAGTAATTACAAGCGCACAGCAGATTCTCGGACGCGACATGTTAACTGTATGCGAGCACTTTCGAGACTCAAAAGGGCTCGAAATAAGAGCCAAAACGTAATGCTATTTTGTACATTTATGCCAGTTAATCGAGGAATAAATCAATACTTGCAATATTATTTAAATTATATATAATATATTATTTAATGTATAAATAATTGACAAGTTAAAATTGGTACCTACTTTAAAAAAATTCATAGTTTATTATAAGAAAGTATAGAAAATAATAACTTATAGTAGAAATAATAATGTAATATTTTTCCCAAATATTATTTGTATATTACTATTATCTATTTTAAAGTTCGAAATCCTACAGAAATGATTATGGAAGAACAAATTACTGCGATTATCATTTCCACCCAATCCAAACATTATTTGATGTGATGTGTGTCACGCATCGAAAACGAATAAATTCAAGATACCTCGCTTTCCGCGTTTATAAAAAATGCATAGGTATGCTGCTCAATATAGACGCACCGAGAATAACATAGAGAATCCTGGGGGGCTGAGGAAAACTGAAGTCGCGGACAGTGACAATAATGAATAAAATATTTTGTAATGGATGAGTACCATGTATCAAGATTTCATACATCAGAACTCTTGTCTACGCACACTTATATTGCAATATATAAATATAGGATTGAAATTCTCGGGGAAAATTTCAATTCGCTGAAAATATCAGTCCACGTTTGCTATAATAACAATGTTACTTATTCGAGGGGAAAATAACAAATGTCGCGTCGCACGAGCTATAGACGCTGTAAAGTCTTTCTCCTCAGCTGACTTGCGATTGATGTATAACAATATCATCACGCAACGTATATCAAAACGAAGTACACGAAGAGCATCTTAAAACATTACAACATATTAAATTATATAGTTGGTTATGTTGTTGTACATATTGTTAATGCAATTGTAAAAATTTCTTATAGGAAAGAAGTTACTGAGAAAAAATATTTTATTATTTAAAGAACATGAAAACGTTGAAATTTACACTCGTCATTCTCGCAATCGCTGGATGCTGGCGACCGTTCTCGTGGACGTCGCTGATCAAACACACATTATATAACGCGTATACATTATTAATAATTAGCCTAATGTACAGCTTTACATTCACGCAGTTTATGGATGCTGTACTAAATGTCGACAATCCGGACGATTTTACTAACATCTTATACACGATGGTGACCATGTTCGCTGCGTGCTATAAAATACTTAATCTATGGGTGAACCACGAGAGATTCGTGGAATTAATTCACAATCTTACGGAAGGAACGTTTAAACCAGTAGTATCTGTCGAAATCGAAATTCGACGTAAATTCGACAAGATGATACAGTAAGTATGAAATTATATATTTATTTAGAGTAAATTCCGGTGAGATGGCCTTAGAGGAGAGATGGCCTATTCGATACTAGACGTCAAGCTAGATTGAGAGAACACGGGTGGGTCATCTCTCCTCTATGACTATCTCACCCGATTTATCCTGTGTTATCTGATTTGTAAGAATTGTCAATAATAGTAAAGTCTTGCAGATATACATATACATTAGAATATTAATTCTATAAATACGGAATATTTTTAGAAATAAATCATTCGAGCATATTTTCCCAAAGATTTTTTTTCATATATTTCGTTCTTATACTAACAATAAGAGAACTCTATAAATATCATATACAGTGTACGTTCAAGTTATTTGTATTTTATGTATTATTTTATGTATATTTCTTATAAATTTTACATATAGAAAATACTATTTTTCTACAAAAAGAAATTTTTGTCTTGCAAGATAAGAACAAAATTACTTTCCTTATTTTTTATAGGAATTACGCAATGTGTTATGCTATCTTGATTATGGTCACTTGCGCAGGCCACGTTTTGCTATCGTTACTAACAAATTTTAGAAAAAGGCAGTTATCATTTAGAGGATGGGTACCGTTTGATTACTCGTCGTTTGTGATATTTTGTTTCACGTACGCTCATCAATACATAGGCGTGATATCTGGGTCCTTTGTTAACGTTGCTTGTGACAGTCTCATTGTTGGCCTGCTACTGCACCTATGCTGTCAGATTACGATCTTACAGTATCGTCTGAAAGGTGTCATAAATGGCCAGAATACTCTGAGCGACTGTGTACGCCAACATCATCACATAATCGAGTTAGTCTTGTGAAAATCTTGTTAGATTTATAATTTTAGAATGTTTAATAATTAATTCTAAATATTTGGCAATATATTTTAAAGCTCTCTTATTTACATAAAATATATTTTAAAATTTATTATTTTATAATATTATTCTGTTTATACTATTTTTGCTCTTATATGTCGTATTTGAATCAATGATATTATCTCTTTATTTTTTATTTTTACTTTTAAGATATTAAATGACATGTAACAATTATTTTTGTCTTTCAATTTTTCCAATACAATTAATTGTAATGCTTACTATAAAACAATTTTGGTTTACAGATATGCATACGCGACTAACGCAAGATTCACGAGAATAATTGCAATTCAATTCGTAGCGAGTACATTCGTAGTGTGCTCGAATTTGTACCAACTAAGTAGAACTACATTAAATACATATTTCGTTGGGATATTTGCATATACGTTTTGCGTACTTGTACAAATTTTCATTTACTGTTGGTTTGGAAATAAACTTAAACTAATGGTGTGCATGTTTATAATACCCCAAATTATATTATGCGAATAATATGTACATATATATATGTATGTTTAAATTTCATATATGTACATATCTATGTATACAATATGACAATTATATTATTGCATGTCTCTTTTATGAGTTCTTTTATGGGTTCTTTTATGAGAACCTGATGATAGTAATACATTTAGCATATTAACGTTTATGAATTTACAGAGCCTACAATTGGTCGATAATATATTCGAAATAGAATGGATAGCGTTGGATAATAAAACTAAAAAAAGCCTTTTGATAATTATGAATCGCGCGATGAGGCCTATTGAGTTTATCAGTGCACACATTCTTAACATGAACCTAGACTCTTTTGTAGCGGTCAGTATAAAACATAGTATGCTATAAAATTAACTTCTCTAATAAATAAAATTTCTATCTTTTATCTTTTGGACGAATTTTTAGTAATAAGTTTTTCAAAAAAAATATTGGGCACTATTAACATACATTTTATATGTAACATCTATCATAGTTAATAATTATAAAATATGGTACTAAATATAAATTTTAACACTATGGATTATCCCCCTAAGTAATTTTAAAAGAGATTGAATATATTAATAATTACTGCAGGTGCTCAAAACGTCGTATTCTGCTTATAATTTGCTAGCACAAATAAAAGAATAACGGTATGAAGACAAGTATTACGGCAAGTAAAATATATATTGCTAATATTAATCGTTAATGCGTAATTTGTTAAGTCCTTTAATAATAACACCAATATTAGAATACGATAATTATTAATCAATATTATTAATAAATATTGTTGAATATAAAAAGGTGCAAGAAATTGTTGCATTAAGATAAGACTAAAAATATTCTAGCACTTGTTAAGAACTGATCTTTTTTAATGTTTTCTTTATTTCATATAAGAATATATTTAAAAATATAATAGATTGTAAATTATTTATTTTTAAATCACGTTTTCTTACAATAATAAAAAATAATAAAAAATTTTATACACAGGACGATACTGGAAGAATCGTAAAAAATTACATGCATACTTCTATTCGAAATGGAAAAGACTTAATTACATCATTGCAAATATGAAAAATGTGTCATGGAAATTTAAATATTATTAAGATTATTAATTTTAGCCTATATCTGACTATAGCCTTATGACTATACATACCCCGTATGATACTCTTTTTTCTTGATTTCGTTGCGCGAATAGAAATCAATACTGGGTGATACGCCAGACGCGAACGATAATAAATAAAATACTTTGTGTAACGAAAAGAAACATATTTCCAGATATTACAAAGATTACTCGTATCTCATATCATATCTATTGATAAATATTTGAAGAGTTAATTCTCCGTCTCCTACTTTATTACAATTTTGTCCTCTCACTCAAGATGTAAAAATGAAAATAATGTCTTCTGCAATAAAAATTGCACACAGAAGTATTTCTATCAACTATACCTCGCGTAAATATTACATTACAGACAATGACTGCAAGTTTGATATTAGGTATACTCTCGGCAGACACTATTACTCTATTACAAGTATACGAGGGTAAAGACATCGAATTTATAGAAGAAAAGAGAAAATATTGTTGACGATAACATTGTTTCGAAGAATTATGTGTCACAGTCTATAGACGTTTCTCAGTGCACTTTCTTAAAATTATATTATCTCATCTTACACTTTTTACGAAATAGTGATTTTGTCAGACTACAGTTATTTTGAGAATTAAAATTGCTGTAAAAAATTCTATAATTATTCTATCAGTATCAAAGTTGATAAAACACGTTGTATAAACAGATAAAGATAAACGTATCTTTCTTTTAATCAAACAAGACTTTATAATGCGCATACTGAAACTGACGTGTACAATTTTTATGATCGCTGGATGCTTTCGACCGCAATCGTGGACGTCTTTGTTTAAACGGACAATTTACAATGTCTACAGATTGTATGTAATTAGCATGTTATACGCTTTCACATTGTCGCAAGTAATAGATGTTGTGATGAATACCGATAATCCTAACGACTTCACCGACAATTTGAATAAGTCGTTGACCGTGTCGGTTTCGTGTTATAAAATTTTTATCGCGTGGTTAAGTTACAAAAACATTGCTGCATTAATTAATTATCTCACCGAAGAGCCATTTAAACCGTTGGATTTGGGTGAAATGAAAATACGAAAGCAATACGATAAAATAATACGGTAAATATGTTTTTAAATTAAAAATTATTTTCAAACTTTTTTATTTAACATCAGTCTATTTAAATTTTTTTTCATTGTGTATTAAGCACGCAATATCTTAAATATATGTAAAATTATAACTAAATTCTAATATTTATTTTTATTTAAAATAATATATAATTTGATATGTTAAAAATGTTAGAGACATATATATTTATATTTTATTTAATTTTTAATAATAATTGTTTAATAATAAATTATGTTTCTCAATTATTATATATTAAAATAAAGCCTAATTAGCAGTATTGTCGCAGACACTTAGCACTACTGTCACAGATTATTCATGATAAAGAATAAATATAAAATCGTTTTCTCAAGCACTTCGTATCGAAACTTATGTGCATTAGAAATATCACACATAACAATTAACATGTTTGGTCGCTTTCTAGGAACAATACGTTACGCTACACAATCTTGATTGTGACGTCATGGACGTCCCTAATTTTGACTTCATTGCTCACTGACTTTAGACACAGAAAATTGACATATAGAGGATGGATACCATACGATTATTCATCTTACGCGACGTTTTGTTTTACGTACGCTGTGCAAGTATTAAGCACGTTTCACTGTATTGTTGTGAATGTTGCTTGCGATACTCTCTTATGTGGGTTCTTGATGCACATATGTTGTCAGATCGAGATCTTGGAATATCGCCTAAGAAAATTCTTGTGCAATCAATTTAGTTTGGGCTACTGCATACGCCATCATAATCGAATTTTTGAGTTAGTTATCATATTAACAGTGGAATATTAAGTATTATTTAGCATTACTTTCACCAATATTTTATTGATGTTTTAATCAGTTATAATCTATTGGACACACGTTTCAATATTTTTTAATGTATAAACATAATTTAAAAAATTCATGTATTAGTTATTACAATTAAAATTCTATTAGCTCACTATACATGAATATCATGCTGTTCTAAAAACAAGAATTTGATTGCAGATTTGCGCGGATGGTGAATACAAGATTTACGCAAATAATCGGATTGCAGTTTATGGCTAGTACAATGGTAACGTGTTTCAATTTGTATCAACTGACTAAGTCCGCTCTGGGAACAAACCATGTTCTGACAATTATATACACAATATGCATGCTAACGCAAATATTTATTTATTGTTGGTTTGGAAACAGAGTCAAATTAAAGGTACATCTCTTTAATTAAACAGGTTGAAAAAACGTATCCCCCCCCCATAAACAATATATTACATATATATTTTTTGTAGAGTTTACAATTAACAAACAGCATTTTTCAAATGGAATGGCCAATTGTGGAAAATAGTGTTAAAAAAAGCATTTTAATAATTATGAAGCGTGCAATGACACCTATTGAAATTTCTACCATATATATTCTGAACATAAATTTGGATTCCTTTGTAGTGGTTAGTGTAAAAATTTATCTGAATGCGTTAATCTAAAGAAAGTTAAAATAATCAAAATGTCGAATAAAATTCTAATGATTGTTTTTTCTATTGCACACATACATATAAACACGAACACATATACACACACACATTTAATTTAAATAATAAAAATTATCCTTATAAATATATCTATTAAAATTACATATATAAATCTATTACTATTAGCTAATTTATAAATATGAACATTTTTATAAAAATATTTTTATATCTAACTAATATAATAGACTTAAATGTCTTTATCATTTCAGTTGCTTAAAACATCATACTCTGTGTATAATGTATTGCTACAAGTACCAGAATAGTAAAAATAAGAAAAGGATAAATAAGAAGCTCATTTTATTAGCATATAGTTATAAAAAAATTGCAATAGAATAATTGTTATCTATAATATAAATATTAATATAAATATATGTTTGTTAATTGTAGTTATAAGAAATATATGAATATATGTATTTCTTACCGTTTTTTTATTTCAAATATGTTTTTATGTACCAAGGGACACATGTAAAATACAAAGCTTGAGTTCAATATTAGTATCCGACTGATTACACAAATCATGAAAAGAATCATATTGTATGGTTAAAGAAGAAGAACCGGAATTGCATCGTTGCATATATATAAAATATAGCATTACATAAATTTAGGTATTATTAAATTAAAGTGTTTCGACTGTTTGACTGTATTTTCTTATAAATGTATACCTCTAATAATGTTTAGCAACTCCTTCGCCTGCTTATGTTGCGTGTAGGAATCGATACTAGAATGTCGCGACTCTTATATGGATAGTAGATAAATGTAATGAGAGACGTTACATGTATATCGTAAGACTTATATCAAGATATTGCCGAGGTTCACATCTCATATATTATTGAAAAACCTTTGAAAAATTTTTCCTTTTCTTCTTGACATGTTATAATTTTGTTCTCTATTTCGATGTAGCAATGGAAATATTACATCTTCTATATAATCAAACGTGTATGTAGAAATAGTTTATCCAATTATCTTGAGGACATACTGCAATGTATTGAAGACATATATTGCAATTTTGTTATTATAAAGATACAGATATTAAATATGCAAAAGTAAGTAGGAAATATCGATGGAAAATATTGTTACCATCGAGAAGTAACGTCATAAGTCTATAGACCTTCTACAGAGCCTTGTACCCTCGTGAAATTATGTTATTTTGTCTTACTTCTCGCATAATAGAGATTCTGTTAGGCTAAAGTTATCTTGAGAGCAATGAATATTGACCTAATATTTCCATTATTATATACTCACAAAGTTATAACACGTTATATAGTCTTATACAACCCAATTCTGCTGTATCTATTTTTCCGTTTACTTTTCTTTCCACACAATTAAATTAATATAATATCCTGACATAATGCATATTTTGAAATTGACGTATACAATTGTTACGATATCTGGATGTTTTCGGCCGCAATCGTGGACATCTTTATTTAAACGGACAGTTTACAATATCTACAGATTATATGTAATTATCATGTTGTACACGTTCACAATATTTCAAATTATGGACCTCGTCCTGTATGTCGACAATACTAACGACTTCACAAACAATCTGAATATGATGTTGACCGTATCAATTTCATGCTATAAAGTACTCATCATGTGTTTAAATTATGAGAATATTGTAGCGTTAATTAACTATCTTACCGAGGAGCCGTTCAAACCACTAGATTCGGATGAGATGAAAATTCGACGACGATATGATAAACTAATACGGTAAATATATATTTTAATTTAGTAATTTTCGATCCCTTATTTAACATTGCTCTTTTGGAAATATTAATTTTATTTATAATATTTCATATATACACACTTAAAATTACATTTAATTAAAATAAATATTTTAAATAAATATAATTTTAATAAATTAAAAATTTTAATTGTTTTAAATTCAACTCATTTCACAAGTTACTTCTATTAAAAACTTTTAAAATAAAAATTTTTAAATTGTTTAATAATAAATTATGTTAGTTATGGTAGTACTAGTATCTAATAATATTTTATTTGTTATAACAAATAGATATAAATTTTCTCAAGTATTTTATTTTATATAGTTTATGTGTGTTAGTAATCGGTATAACTCTTTAGTCACTTTCTAGGAACAATACATTAAGGTACACACTCTTAGTTACGGCAACATGCATAATCGTCATTTCGTCTTCGGTATTCACTGACTTTAGACACAAAAGGCTAAAATATAGAGAATGGATACCATACAATTATTCATCTTACAAGATATTTTGCTTCACATATGCTCAACAACTTTTAAGCGCATGTTATAGCGGTATTGTAAGCGTCGCAATAGATAGCCTTGTGTGCGGATTGTTTATGCACATATGTTGTCAAATTGAGATTTTGGAATATCGTCTGAGAAAAATTTTAAGCAATCAACTTACTGTTGCTTATTGCGTACGGCATCATAATCGAATTTTTGAGTTAGTTATCATTTTAGCGCCCAAAAATTATACCTTATTCAGCATTGCTATCATATGTAATTTATTTAGCAAAGTTGTGCGATAGAAGTCATATATTTTCTCCGTTTTTATTTGATTGATATTTCTTTGATTATAAAGAAGTAGGTTCAAAATTCTATGCTATATGTCCAAATGATTAAGTGCCCTAAAATGTTTAAAATGTACTTACTTTTACTATTATTGTTTAAGTGTAATTGTCATTATATAAATAATTGTTAATTATACATATACTTCTACCACTTACTTACTTTTATCGCCTTATTTATGGATATATTTGCTATACTATTTTATTAAAGCATTAATTTTTTCAATCAGTTCTCATTTTTATCTTAACTTTTTTCATAATTAATTTTAGCATTAAAATCATAATAAGTAAGTTAACTTATTATTCATAAACTTTATTTGCTCTATACATATATAAGTTTACGATTCTCTAAACGCAAAATCTCAATTGCAGGTTTTCGCAGTTAGTGAATATAAATTTTACAAAAATAATCGGATTTCAATTTATGGCGAGTGTTATGATAACATGCACAAATTTGTATCAATTGACTAAGTCAACTTTCAACGCAGACCATTTTTCATTAATTACATTCACAGGCGCAATGCTAACGCAGATATTTATTTATTGTTGGTTTGGAAACAAAGTCAAATTGAAGGTATATCTGATAGAACAAAGCTTAGAAGTGATAAATATAATATTTTACGTATTATTTCGCAGAGTCTCCAATTAACAGATAGCATTTTTCAAATGGAGTGGCCAAAAATGAACAATAATGTTAAGAAGAGCTTGTTGATAATTATGAAACGTGCAATGACACCCATTGAAATTTCTTCTTTATATATCTTGACTATGAATTTGGATTCCTTTGTATCGGTAAGTATATAAATATTTATCCCAATGTACCTATAAAATTTTATTATAATTTAAATAATCAAAATACTTCACAAAGCTTTATTTCTGCTTCACAGTTACATTTAATTATCTAATAAATCTTCTATAATACCTTTGTAAATTTGATTATGCACATAGATTATATAATATTGCTCGCCTATTTATTATATAAATATTATCGTGATTCTAATAATGTTTAGTGTTTTTTTATAATTTCAGTTGCTTAAAACATCATATTCTGTTTATAACTTATTAATACAGGTACAAGAATAATAGAAAGTAAATGATAAATAAAACAAAACAAGTTAAGTTAATTATAGTAATTATAAAAAATTGTAATAAGATGATTGTTATTAGTAATAAATCTAATGTTTATTTTATTTATTAGCTATAGTTGTATAAAATATATGTATGTACATGTATACGACATTGTTTTTTATACTTTAAAAGTATTTTTATACATACTACCAAAGGAACATATCTATAAATGTTATATATTTTAATTTAATACTGTCAAAGTCTCTCTCTACTTTAATGTACATATAAGTTTTATGTTTACAATGGATCAAAAAAGTATTTACACACCAAGTTTTCGTTATCTTTATTCGAAGGAATAATACATAAGTAGAACTGTATCCATAAGTAATTTATTACATACAGTATATGTAATAAGTTACTTATGGACACAATTTGTACTTATGTATTATTCCTTCGAATAAAGTTATTGTAAGAAAACTGGATGTGCAAATACTGTTTTGATCCACTGTATATGTTATAATTGAATATAAAATACATGATACCTCGTATAAGGCGTTGACATATGCCATTGACTTTTTTCCAATATCCATATGCAGAGTGATTAGAAGAATTATAAAATAAATCATGTTGTATAGTTAAAGAAAGAAAACTGAAATTGCACATTCAGAAAAGAACTTGACGTTAATAAATGAAATATCAGAAGATCTTTTTTCCATATGCTTGACTGTTTTAAGCTTTATAAACGCATACCTCTAATGTCTCTTTATCTTTCTGTATTGCATGTGTGAGAATCAAGATTGAACGACTTCTAAGCAAAGGCAATATCAAATAAAATATTTTGTCTTCGATGCATCGAGATATGATATGTATCGAGGTATTATTGTATACATTATTTTTACCTCATACTTTATTAATGTATCTTTAAAGAATTTACTCTCTTTTCTTTGTTATATTAGAATTTTGCCCTTCTTTCTGTAAGTATAATATATGAAAATAGTTGATCTCTTATATGAGAGAGAAAAGTTGCATGTGAAAATAATTTGTCTTGCTATTTTGCGTAAATATCGCTTTGAAGAGAATTGTTGCAAATTTGGTATCATGAACATACGGTTATTAATTATGTAAGAAGAGAGAGGACCTATTGTCAACGTTTATTATCAGAGAATCGCGACACAAGTCTATAGACATTCCCAAGTACACTCTCTTGAAATAACATTTTTGTCTTTACTTCACGTGCAATAAAGAACCTGTCAAGTTAAAACTATCTTAAAAATAATAAATGTGGTTTAAATATTTTCAAAATTTCTAAAACAGTATCGAAGCTTGTAACATACGTTACATAAGCAAATATATTTGTATTTTTTTAAATTTAAACAAGACAAAAATGCATATTTTAAAGTTTACATTTTTAATCGTTACGTTTGTTGGGTGCTTTCGACCGCTAACTTGGACATCGCAATTTAGACGTGCTATTTACAATCTCTACAGAATATTTATAATTACCATTTTATATACTTTTGCTTTTTTACAATTTATGGATATTTTGCTGAACGTCGACAATCCCGACGACTTTACTAATATTTTATACATGGCTTTAAATGTGTCCGTTTCTGGTTTCAAATTACTGATAATGTGGCTAAATTATGAGAATGTTACAACATTAATTACTGCACTTAACGAGGAACCATTTAAACCATTGGATCCAGCCGAGTTGGGAATTCGTCAAAAATTTGATACATTAATACGGTAAATATATATTATATAAATTATATATATTTAACTTTTATTTAACTATGATTTCTTTTGGGACATAAATTTCTAGGTCTAATACATTACGCTATTCGATTTTGATTGCGACATCATGGACGTTCATGAGTTTGATGTCGTTGCTCACTGATTTTAGACACAGAAAGTTAACGTATAGAGAATGGGTGCCATACGATTATTCATCTTACATGGTGTTTTGCGTTACGTATGCTCACCAAATTCTGAGCACGTTTTATTGTGCTAGTGTGAACGTCGCCTGCGATACTCTCATATGTGGATTCTTAATGCACGTATATTGTCAAATAGAGATCTTGGAACATCGCTTAAAGAAGATCTTAAGTGATCAAAGTATCTTGGACTACTGCATACGCCATCATAACAGTATATTTGAGTTAGTCATCCTAATAATAATTTTATATATTTTTTTATATATTTAGTTAACTAAAAAAACGTTACATATAAAATTCACGATTTCTATGATGTACTTAATTACAATTATCCTGTAAAACGAAACAACAGTATACATTAAAATTCTTTAATTTCTATTATTGTAAAAAAAAAATCTAAAATTTTGATTTAAGATAACTAAATAATATAATTTGTTATTATCTTTCCTTTTATATCTAAACGACTCATTTATATTTATTTTTTATGTTATGTTGTTAACACGTTCCAATCAGCATCATTAAATTCTTTTAAACCACAATAATTATTATAATATATAGCTGTTTTTTAAATAATAGGTCATGCTTTTGGATCAATATGCAACATACATATCCGCATATCATAAAATTAAAAATTTGATTTCAGATTTGCGTGTTCGATAAATGCAAAATTTTCACAAATAATCGGATTACAGTTTATAATAAGCACATTGATAATATGCTCTAATTTGTATCAATTGAGCCAATCGTCGTTAAACACAGACAGTATTGGATTAATTGGATTTACGTGCTGCATGTTAACAGAAATATTTATTTATTGTTGGTTTGGTCACAAAATTAAATCAAAGGTATGTCTAATTGAGATATATCCAGTCTTTTTTTCATCTCATAATTCGTGTCGCATTACTGTTATATTCATTATTCATAACAATCATATTAAATCACACATTATAGTTTCGCCTAAATAAAAATATTATAAAATGATAACATGTTGTACATAGAAATATTTAAAAAGTATTTTATTATTAAAACTCTTAAATAAGAAAAATATTATTTTGCATATTAATTTGCAGAGCGTTCAATTATCGGACAGTATTTTCCAAATAAAATGGCCAATGTTGAATAACAGCGTCAAAAGAGATCTCCTAATAATTATGAAACGCGCGATTGTGCCTATCGAATTTACTACTGCACATATTATTAGTTTGAATTTGGACTCTTTCGTGGCGGTTAGTATAATAAATTTTGTATTGTGTAATATCCATCTATGAATTTTTACTATGTTTTATTATTTTAGCTACTTAAAACATCGTACTCCGCTTATAATTTATTGGTACGAGTACAAGAAAAGTAAGACAAATGTATAATGTGTTCTGTTTTACAATATAGTTGCATGTATCTGTAATCAAAATGCAATAAAAATAAATTACATTAACAGCAGATTTAGTAAGTATCTATTGTGATTTTTTATATCCACATAATGTTTATTCATTAATAATAAATCTTTATCAATATTATTTTAAATATAATAAAATGTAGTGAAAAATATTAATAATGAAGTATATAATAATTTATTAGTAAGAGTATTAATATTTATAAAAAGAGATATTATTTGCATATAATATCTCAATATTTATTTATAAGTAATAATTATAAAAGAAAAGAAAAATTTGATCTTTATTATACTTTCGCAATTATCTTTAAAACAGACTTTCTCGAATCCCGTAAAGACTTTCTCCTAAATGATTTCTTATCAAACATAAAATAATATCTTTTAAAATATAAAAAAATTTTATAAATTAAATGTAAGTTACATATCAAAATATTTTATATTTTAAAATATATTACCATGGTACTATTGTAATAAAAAATTGTAATAATATTTAACACTTTTAGGGCCGGTTGTTCCAATCTGTTTAACTATTAGTTAGCTTACCGACCAACAGGTTGAAACAACCGGCCCTTAGTATTGTAGCGCAGTACAGTGTGATTTTTTGACATCATAGAAGAATTATTTTTAATAAAACTTTGGTCATCTATTCCTTGACATATAATAAAAACATTGATAAAACATTATCTCAAAAATTATTATTATGCGGTAAATATTTAAATATTTATAATATTGAAAACTATATTGTAAATTACAATTACTATATAAAACTTACATAAGTGTTAATAATCTGTAAAAGTAATTGAAGTGCCTTCCACACCTTCTTTATATGTAATCAAAAGTATTAAAAATTATATTCCGAAGAATGCACGATATCACAATATCATATACATATATATATATATATCTATGTATATATATATATATATATATATATATATATATAATATATTATAGATAGTGTAACAGAAAATGTGACAGTAACACAGCTTGTAACCAAATCTATGGATAGTATTAACGTTTCATACAGGTGAGCTATGGTAACTAATATTTGAAGAATTTATTTTCTCGTACTTTTTCATTGTACGTTACTATAAAACAATATTGTGCAATGCTGTCTATATATGGTTATAAATAAAATATTCTATAATAGACGTACAACAAAGGAAAAACTGTACCAGGTATCTCGGAAACAGAGTTCACGGTTACTGCCCTATAATATATTTGATGACAATTTGAATTTATTTTTCTATGTACCTGACTATATACCGGACTTCTTCTTTTATCCCGCAACTGTCTCCATGAAAATAATACATTACGTAATTTCGTAGTAAAGGTATTATTTCGGACGAATATCACTTCTCAATTCATGAGATATTATTTCACAAGAGAAGGGGGATTGTTGCGTGGGGAAGTCTGTTATTATGATAATAATAGAGATATTTTATACGAAGAGGGAAGTCGAACGAAATGTCGTTATTGAATTGAGAGAGACTATAGACATTCTGAGATTGTTGTTCTTTTGAACATCATTTGATTCGTCACACAACGTGTGCAGCAAATAATCGATTAAAATTTTTAAGTATTCATCGGTTTGTCCAAATAAGTCGCTCAAAATTTTCGTAAGTTTAATATATTAAAAAATTGAAAATTTCAGATAAGTATTACAATAATACTGTTGTATGATACAGTGCTTTAATACTTTTTATTCGTAACTTTTATTGTTATTACTAAATTTTTATATTTGTATATGATTATTAATATACATGAAGGCAACTAGTTAGCAATTATTTACAAAAATAAACAATCAAATATTTCGTAATGTGATATTGTACATATTATTCATGCACATGTAACACATAGTTGGAAATCTCGATCTATTATAATTATCGCTCTATAATCAGTATTATCATAATAATCGACACTTGTAGTAAATAAGTATATAACATTAATCAAAACAGTGATTGATGTTGGGCAAGTGGATGTTGAGAAGTGATGTTCGGAAGAAAAGCGAAATGCCTGTCTTGAAATTTACGCTCACGGTTTTAGCGGTCGCAGGATGCTGGCGACCAACGTCGTGGACGTCGCTGTTTAGATACATAATGTATAACGCTTACACAGCGTCAATAATTATAATTTTATACACATTTGCAATGACCCAAATTATGGAGCTATTAAATGCTGATGACCCTGACGCAATTGGCGACGCCTTATTCAACGCTCTGATTTCGTTTCTGGCGGGCTACAAAGCAATTATTATACGGATAAATCACGATGATATTGCAATGCTAATTGATAATCTCGTCGAAAAGCCATTCAAACCGATAGATTTGAACGAAAACATGATTCGAGAAAAGTTTGACAAGAGAATAACGTAAGTTACCTTTAGTAATGTAAATTATCATTTATATTATCGACAAATCGCTCATTTGCTATATAACAACGACATAACTAAAAAAGTGTCATGTTTTAATTGTTTGCAAAAAGAACGGGTCTTTGAATAAAAAGCTAATATACTTTTGTCCCTCTAGTTATTACAAAATCGCCGTTAAAAATGATATTACAAAATTTTAATAATTCAAAATATTTAAACTTATTTTCTGAAAAATTTTTGCTTCTTGAGCGAAATATGCTATTTGAATTAAATTACATATTTTATATATGTTATTGATTTTATAGGAATAATACATTATGTTATTTAACCCTCGTTATGGTAACGGCCTTCTACATGATTTTTCTGTCACTATTGACGGATTTCAAGAATGGAGTTTTATTGTACAAAGCTTGGTTACCGTTCGACTGCTCAATATCTGTGCTATTTTCTTTCGTATACATTCATCAGATATTAACTCTAATATTTATTGGCCTTCTCCATTCCACGTGTGACAATTTAATATGCGGATTATTGTTGCACATTTGCTGCCAGATTGAGATTTTAGAGTACCGTTTATCAAACATCACGAATGGTCCAGGAAATCTGCGCGATTGCGTAAATCACCACATATACATATTTCAGTAAGTTTTTTTTTAATCCTAGAATACTACATGTTTCTTTAAAATAAATATGATCTTATTGAAATTTCACTAATAACAGTCGTAAAATTTTCAATTTTTTAATAATTTTCTTTTTTCATAATTTAGATTCTTTAATTAAAAGTGTTAAAGTTAAAGTTTACTTGTAAAATTTAAATTAAGTGGCAAATTAATACTCCACATATTTTTCGCAATTTCTTTTTATTCTTCTCAGAGAAAGATATGCATTTTAAAAATATGTAAAATGAACAAATATGGAAAGAAGAACTTATTGTTGCATGTTACACTCTATTATTTTTATACTGGTGCATAGATCTATTCATATTTTCTTTTTCAAGATTTGCAAAAACACTTTACTGTACTTGTTAGATAACGAATAATATATTCATTTCTATTCACCATATTTGTATATTAGAAATATTGTATTAGAAACAAATAATTTTATAAATTATAAAAACTATTATATTATCTTTGATGTAAGAATAGTGCTGAATGTGATTGCCATCTCAGACAAATTTTCTTTAAGAATTATATAAAAGCTATTATATAAAGATATTTATTGAACAATAAAAGTATAAGATATTTTTCATGTTTGGATGTTAAAGTTGCCAATGTAAATTCATCAATTGAACATCTTAGAAAAAATTGGTAGATAAATTGAAGATGGTTTTTGTAATTTTAGATACGCGTATATGCTGAACGATAGATTTTCCAAGATAATTCCTAGTGAGTTCGCAATGATCACGGTGGTAATGTGCTATAACTTAATTCATATGGCTTTTAAATCGTCCAATACCGTTTCTTATATACAGGACGTTATGGTTGTGGCATCCACTATGGCTCCGATTTTTTATTATTGTTGGTTCGGCAATGAAATCAAGCTGAAGGTAGTTCTAGTAACTGGTTTTAATTTCACAGTTATTAATCAGTTTATCTGAAAGAAAGTTGCAACATCAACGTCTATCGCTGCAAAAAGAAGAAAACGTATACACGCACAGTATACATACACACATTGTATAAGGGAGATAAGATATGTGACCTTTTATTATAATTTTATCTGCAGAGCCTCCAATTATCAGACAGTATTTATAACTTGGAATGGACGTTATTTAGCAACAATATAAAGAAAGGTCTTTTAATGATCATGAATCGTGCTACGATTCCAATCGAGTTTACCAGCGCAGATATTATCCCGGTGAATCTTGACTCTTTCCTAAGGGTTTGTATGAGAAATTTATTTTTTCCATGTGATAAATGTACAGTTCATTCAATAAGATTTATCAGTATAATTCTATGATTGTTTAGGTACTTAAGACGTCATATTCGCTTTTTAATGTATTAATACATTCGCAGAAACACTAACGTAGCACAAGATTAATAATTGCTATTTATAATAAAGTACTCCGTAGAATTCTTATGGAAAATGGTTTTTGACAGTAAAAATTAGCAGTGACTTTGCTATTTTATATTTTATGTAATGCTAATGAAAATTTAACATTGTCACAATCTCCGAAAAAATCACATAAATTATAAAATAGCGAAGTTACAGCCAATCTTGTCAAAAGTGCCATTTTCCATAAGAATTGTGCGCAGTCCTTTATATCGTGTTTATATTATCAACACAGCAAGAGTGATAGTAATAAATTAATTAATAACAAATTTTCAACAAAAAATATTACAAAATTGTCAAGGTATGTTAAGTACCTTATTAATAAATAATAATTAAATTAGTTTAGAAACGCGCGTAAGATCAAATAAGCCGATTATAAGTAAATTACAGAAAATGATTATTTACAATAAAGATATATAAATATAATTATTGCAAACGTTCTTGTGTCCGTGTGTATGTGTGTATGTGTGTGTGCGATAATTCATTTTCATCTTCTCTCTCATAAATAATTGATCAATTTATAGCTTAATATCTATTTAATATTTATCCATTAATAATATATACATTATTACAAATATCATGTAATTAATCCTTCAACACCCAATGTCTCTGAAATAGGCATTACATAGCATTTTTAATGTTGTACGTACCTGATACTGTTTGAAGGAATATTATTTGATACTTTCACATAATATTATTTTTATCACTTTTTTCTTGACAAGAATGTTTTAGCAGGAATTGTTAACTCGAACAAATATGCAAATATGTAAATTATGCGTTTTTCATTAATTGCAATATTTATATGCAAAAGTTTGGTTTTTATAATGAGTGATATATATTGGGGCAAAATTGAATGGATCTGTGCTTAAAGATTAAAATAATATCTTCTCTTATATTCTTATTTATATGCGGCGTAGCGAATGCATAAATCGACATGTAACGAGGTGCTTCGTGATGTTTTAAGACTGATAAAAACAAAATAAATAAATACAATAATGATAGATATTATATTAAGTATATTATCTATGTATTATTCTTAGTATTATCTGTAGTATTAAAACTTCCTATACAGATAAGTCATATTTCCTGATTTATTAATTATTATATGACAAATTCCCTTTTTTGTATAGTAATAAATAAAATATTTAATAAAATTATTAACTAATGCGTATACTAAAGAGCAACATCTAACAATAAGTACCTATAATCAGAGAAAAAAATTCATAATGTATTAACTTGTAATAAGAATATAAAAATTTTATTTATGCGCGTTCTCTCATTACTGCATATCGCTGTTCTATGCAGTTGCCGTATATCCTATGCAGTTTTGTCATAAAGTCTACATATCATGAAATGACGTTACGCATAAGCGTTATTATGGAGAAGTGTTATTGCGCACAGATAGATGCTGCAATAACTCATATTTCAATAATAATGCAAATATGAGTGAGAGAGTTTAGTAAAAAATGAAGATGTTTTGAGACAGAATAATGCAAAATTTTCAAGTTATATTAAATAAAAATTAAAAAAAAAATCTAGATTAAAAAAAACTAGAGTATAAAAATATTTTATTAAAACAAATATAGAATTGCATAAGTATACAATTTATGTAACACATTTTATTTTTATTTTGCTTAATATCACTGCAATTAATTCTATAAGCACTGTATTAATACTATTGCATTATACACTTTTCTCTGCGCATATCAGCGAAGGTCTTCGTATAATATTGTTTTAATTGCTACAATCATTATCAATATCGAGTAAAAAGAGTTGACGTAGTATCGTGGAAGTTATTACGTCACTGTATATAATAGCTACTATGATTCACTTTTTCCCCGATGTTTATGTTCTACCGATAATCGTGAATAGAAATCGATATATTTAAAACGTAGTGTATTTGATGACATGTCAAGCACTGGGTAGTGACAGTAATAAAAAAAAAGTAACTTGCGTGAATGCTTCATAGGGGCAACTTACACCTGGTGTTCTATATTGATGAATCTCCGAAAGTACATCTCTCTTGCCTTCTACCTTATTGTGGAAATGTTATTTACCCCATCGCGTGACAAAAATTGCAGCTTATCTACGTTGACTCATTGAAAATAATATTCCGCGCCGTTGCAAAATCGGTATTACGATAATAATAAAGACAGATAGGAAGGAGGTTCGGTGAACGGATCCCGCATTGTCAGAAAGTGGTGTCGCGAGACTATATAGACATGATAGCGTATCTAGATGTATCCCGCTCTCTTGTAAAATTTGTCCATTGTCATTTGACGTGTGAATATGATTTAGCTATATAATAATTTTTCCACAAATTATGTAAATAGTATCAATTACTTTTCAAGATATTTGTGGTAGACACTTTTAATGTCACGTCAAGTAATTGACTGTGTTAATTGATCACTTTGTAAGTATAACAGATATATATTATATAAATTTACAAGTTTTATACGTTAAAAGATATAAAATTGTACTATATATACACATACTATTATATTTAGTTTAACACTACATAATAATTGTGTTTGGCACAATTTAATCATTTTCTAAACATAATTATTTTTTGCATTCCTTCCAATGCTTGTAAATCATCAATATCTCATAAACAACATAGATATAAATATAGAAACAAAATTCGAGAAAAATATAGTAATGTGAGTAACATAAAAGCAAACGCTTCAAAAACAAGTGGACATAATAATTTTCCATAGTCGTTAGAATATTTTCATGAGAATTTTTATATTATAGGAAGTACGCTTTCTGGTATTATGGCGTCGTCAGCCATATGCAATAATTTTAAATGCCATCTTTATGGATTTTATAAACGGGAACTTGACATACAAGGCATGGGTACCATTCGACAGGTCAACCATTATATTTTATTTCGTATATTCACTCACCAAATGATCGGTTATGTCGGTATGTCAATCTGTGCGGCTGTAAACGTTTCCTGTTGCCTGCGATAGCCTGATGATATCCGGATTGCTACAGTGGCTGCAGGAGATCCGCGATCCGCGGTCAACTCGAAATCCTGCAATACCGATTAACGAAAATCTTACATAATCGACATAGGTATTCTTCGTGATTGTGTAGGTACGTCACCACGCCACTCAAAATACTAAAATATATATATACATACTGGAATCTGGAATACGCACTGCAAGCTACAGCTAAGCGGAAAACGAGGGAAAGAGACTGCTTTTCAACGCTTCAGGGAGGCCACCTGTCTTTTTCTACTTTGTACGCATATGCCAGTGTGCGACAAGGATAGGTGGCCCCTCTGACGGCTGGACGGCTCTGACAGCACTTCCCTATCCTTCCCTCAGTTCCCGCGCGTTTCGACCGCTAGACCGCTAGTGCGAGTTCCAGTATGTATATTTCAGTGTTATGAGTTAGTTTTTAAAACAACTTCTGTCTTACTTCAAAAATTTGGAAATATTGTTTGAATAAACAAATCTTCTATTCAAATCTAAAATTTTCTATTTAATCGTAAATACGCGTACATGGTAAATCGCAGGTGTTTGCAAAGATAATAATCGTTCTCCAGTTCGCAGTAAGCATGCTAGTGGTGTGTGCTATAATTTATACAAATTGGCTTCTATTTCTTTCGTGATGATCAATGGAAGTCTCATTACACTGATATTATATACAGCTTGCATGTTTGTCACAGATCTTTCTCTATTGCTGGTTTAGAAATGAGACTCAAATTAAAAGTACATAATTCATCTACATACATATAGAATCTTATATTCACATATGAAAAAGTCAATTAAATTTCTGTACCTACAAAATTTTTTTTTTAATTATAAAAGTAAAAAATGGAGACAAAGAAAAGAGAGTATCATTACACAACACATAATATATGTTTCTAATGATATGCGGTGTTTTATTTACTTACAGAGCATTGGAGTAGCAAACAGCATATTATATAATATGGAGTGTCAGATGCTTGATAAGAAGATCAAAAGAGATCTCCTGTTAATCATGAGGCGCTCGATGGTCCCCATTGAATGTAATAGCGCGGTTATCACATTGAATCTTGACTCGTTTGTGTCAGTATAAGTCAATTATGAAAATATGTTTACTTCTTCTTATAGATGTTTTAATTAATATTAAATGCATTTTAAACTTTTTTCCAGTTACTTGAAGCATCAGCTTTATTCAGCTTACAATCTATTGAAACAGTCTCAGCAGGAACATAATTGATAAATTAAGATTGTTATCATATATCACGAAGCGACGTACAAGGTATGTCAAAAATTGATGTATTTAACATACCGTTAACTAGACAATATATGAAATGTTTGCGGAAGACAAATATTAGGACATATTTAAAATTTTTGGCGTACCTATAAAAAAAGATATTAATCATATGTTTATAATGAGAAATGAAATGATAGATTAAGACGATATTACAAGGAATTTATACCAACAGTAAATATATTCAAGTAGAATTGTTATAAACGTTTTCGATATTTCTATTATTCCATATTTCTACTTGGGCTACAAATATTTATAGCCTGCGTTAAAACTGTTGATTGATATTTTATTATAGTAAGTAATATTGCAGAGAAAATAAATATATTTAAAAAAATTTTTTTTTATAACTACCGTGCACAACTACATAACATCTTTAACTTTTCGTCTAAGAATTAAAGAGATTTTCTTACTACATTCGCTAAAGGAAGAGCAAGCGTAAAAGTCAATATTACAATACAGACAGTAGACAGTACGCCGCAACAAAAAGAATATTACTATCTAACTGAGCGTACTGACTATCAACATTAAAATTTCATTGCTATGAAGTATAGCATAACGATTCACTACGCGACAACCAAAGTATTCACTTTGCGAATAGACAGTAAAAATGTTTTGTAATGTACATACTATAACCGAACCATATTGAAGGTATGACGAATAATTGTGAAAATAGAGAATAAATAATATATCTTACTGAGGACAATTGAAAGAATTTATTCTATATATATCGGTCTGTCTCTTTTGTCGTCTTCATGAAAATGTTATTGTAGATGTAGATGTGGAGTACATTATGTAATTTTCTAATAAAGCATATATATATCTCTCTCTCGAAACAATCTTGCGTCTTGGTTTATGAAAATATTATTTCTCAAGAACGTCGTTGATAGTTCCGTATTATAATAATAACAGGGATATAGATACGCGAGGGACGGAGTAGAAATATCACAATTAGAAAATCATCGAGAGATGCAATAGACATTTATCCATTGTCATTTGAGGAGACGGAGAAACAAAGATTTCACCAAATAATGTTCGTGAGAATTACTTGATCAATTTAAATTAGTCTTGACAATATGATAGACAGTTGAAGCAGACACAAATAGTGCAAATTAATCGGAAAATTTTTGTAAGTGCACTGTATATATAAAAGAACCATAATATTACAAATTGAATAGTTAATTTTTAAATTAATGAATGCTTTATGTACACTTTACAATATGCTTTACATAGTAAAATTGACTAATTTAAAAATTGCATTTTTCATCGAAAAAAAATATTTTTACAATTTTTCAGTATATGATATCAAATATCTTTTTAAATTAAATCTTAAATTATAAAATATTTCTTTTTAAAGATTTTAAAAGATGCGGTATCTCTTCTTTAAATTATTAGAAGCATTCTTAACATTTTCTCTTTCCATTCTTGAAAGAGACGTATTTCGATCACGATAAACTATGATGTAATGTTAACAGCAAATTGTTTAGGCTAATTTACATTAAAGAAAAAACTCAAATGCGCATGCTGAAATTTACACTCATGATCTGCGCGCTCGCTGGATGCTGGCAGCCGCTGACGTGGACGTCGCTGTTTAAACATATAATTTATAAGGCTTACGCAATGTTTCTGATATTCTCATTATATATATTTCTGACTTCTCAATTTGTAAACATCATATTAAACGTCGGCAACTCCGATGAATTTACCGATGCCCTGTATATGATGTTGACGGTACTTGTAGCAGGCTACAAACAGATTTATATGTGGGTAGACCGTAAGAATGTGATGGTAATAATAAATGTTCTTACTGAGAAACCTTTTGCACCATATGAAACACATGAAGTAATGATTCAAGAGAAATTTGAGAAAATGATACAGTAAGTGTCATTATAAGATTGTGTAATTAAATCAATCACTCTTCGACAAAATTCTTTCTGAGTAGTAAAACACTTTGCCTTGTGTTTTTAAATATTTTATACTAATTATTTATACTAATTATTTAAATATTGTACACTAATTATTTATAGTAATTATAGTAATAGCTTGCAGAATTATTGTATCTATTTTATTAGTGATACAAATAATGTAAATTACATATATCATCTAATTAAAATTGTTCAAAACACATTGTTTTTTAACTTTTTGTAAAATAACCAATATTTTTACAATTATAAATGCAGATAGGAAACTAAAAAATGTAATAAATATAAATAGTAATGCAGATGTAAAAAAAGAAAACAAGTTAAAAAAATGGCTATAATAAATTTTATAATTTATACTTTGTAGGAACAATACGCGGAGATATTTAACCATTGTCATGATGTCAATCACATCGATAATATGGATGTCTGTCTCCACGGATCTTATGAAAAGAAATTTGACGTATAAGGCATGGATACCGTTTGACTACTCATCTCCCGCTATATATTTTATTGTATATACTCACCAATTATTAGCCATGTCAACCTCTGGTATAGTAAATGTTGCTTGCGAGAGTTTACTTTGTGGATTCTTACTGCACATCTGCTGCCAGTTTGAAATTCTGGGATATCGATTGACAAAACTCACGCATGATCAAAATAGTCTGCGCGACTGTGTTTATCACCACAACCGTATCTTTGAGTTAGTCTATTTAAGTAGTTTTGTACTTGAAATAAAATTAATTTTTCTACAACAGCTGGAAAGACAGCAATAGTTTTCGACTTATAAAAGATCAAAGATCCAAAGATTTTCTGCATAAAAATAAAATAAAGAAATGCAAATATAGTTAACAGATTCTTTTGAATTTCTCATTGAACTTTAAGTAGAATTTGATTGACAAGGAACTAAAAGAAAATTTTTGTAAAAATAACATATTTGATAAATACTTAAATTAAATATTTAAATACATTGATATATTTCGTACATTTCTGTAACTAAAAATAGTACTTAATAAAATTTTCATTAAATAAAGATAAATTTTAAAATAGAGAGAGAGAAAGAGAAAAATTTTGAAAAAAAAAGTGTTAGAAAAATCTAAAATATTTTGACTTACCTTGCGTTTATCTCTAAACATTTATTTCTAAATATTTTGTCCTAAATAAGCAATTAAAATTAAGTAACAAGAATTAACAGTGAATTTAAAAAATGCACATATAAACTGAGTATTTTTAATCTAATCGCAGATATGCATATACAGTGAATAATATGTTTGCGAAAATAATCGCTATACAGTTTGCTGTGAGCATGTTGGTAGTGTGCTCGAATTTATATCGAATAGCTATGGCCGCTGACTACGTAAGCTTTATTCCATTGATGATGTATACGAGTGCTATATTAGTGCAGATTTTCATCTACTGCTGGTTTGGCAACGAAGTCAAGCTAAAAGTACATCTTATTTAAATGGATCCTATTTATATATTAAATATTATTTAAAATAAAATTAATTGCGTTGCTAAATAGAAGAGTTAACAAGTAACCTTTTTTAAGTGTCACAGGCCGATTTTTTCATTTTTTGGATTTTGATTTAAGATGTCAAAACATGATTTTTCATGTAGACAATAATTAGTATTAAACGTGCACTTATGCACAGTGTTTCATTTTTAATGACAGAATAAAATACTTAAATCAAAATCCAAAAAACTGAAAAAAATTGAATACCTAGATTTTGAAGCGTGACACTTGAAAAAAGTTATCTGTAAGAGAAAATATATAGGTGAGATTATGAGATACTTCTCATTAATGTTGTATAAAAAATACTACAATTTTAGAGCCTTCAATTGGTAAATAGCATTTATGACATAGAATGGCCGGCGCTCAGCAATAATAACAAGAGAAATCTCTTATTAATTATGAAACGCGCCATGACTCCCATCGAATTTACTAGCGCGTATATAATCACAATGAATCTCGAGTCGTTCGTAGCTGTCAGTATCAAACAATTAAGATAAATATTATTACTAAATATTGCAATTATTTCAGATAACTTTTAATGTATCTATAATTTTTTACAGTTACTTAAGATGTCATATTCAGTTTTCAATTTGCTGCATCAAACGCATGAATAGTAACATAATTAATAAATAGAAATTGTTAAAATGTAGAAATAAATATTAATACCTTGTTAGTATCGACAAGATAATCCTCAGATTTATAAAATTTTTATCGAGAATTTTAATTGGTGCTTCTTGAAAAATTGTGATACATAAAAACACGTTTTAAGGATAAATAAAAAGTGTTAATTAAAGAATCTCATCAATACTCTTAAAAATTTGTGTTAATGCTAAAGATATAAATAAAATCATTATAAGCATTTCTGTGTATATGCATGTGTGTACGTGAGATATTTTATTTGTTCGGTGCTTTTGTATTACAAACATGCTTTGTATTAAAATTATCAACTTTGTATTTTAGACAGCCATATTGTATTATAACACATTATAGCAATTAAAGTAATATGTATATACACATACACAAGTCTATCAATAAATAAATTTTTATTTGCATTATACCATTGATTTATGTGTGTATGTGTATGTGAGTGTATGTAACAAATATGTATTCAAGATTAAAATTTTTTTCTTACCTTATTTACGTTTACGATATAAGATAGAATAAATGTAGGAATCAATATAGAAATAGCATGTCCCGATATACATGTCAGGCCACACGCGATAGGGCAACAAAAACTTAGTAAATGTAAAACTGAGTGTATAGGCTATTGGTATTAACATTTCATAGAGGTAAACTGCAGCTAATGATTCCTTAACTGACGTTCAGAGATGTATATCCGATAAAATTATGGATAATACAATAGAAAGAAATGTCTAATATTTTGGCATACACGTATACACGACGAAGAGTCTATATTAAAGTATTTTACAAATGGTTGACAATAACTTATAATTTATTAAGAGTTCAAAGAACTTGCTTCTCCTTATATCTGTTTTCCCTCTATCTTGCTGTCTCTCGACATAATAGTACATCATTCAATTCTCTAATAGGACATATATATCGAAATATTTCCGCATTTCAATTCATGAAGATGTTATTTCGCGAGGTATTATTTCGTGAGATATTATTTCGCAAGTTGTACGTATGGATATTACAATAATAACGAAAATAAATATGAAGGATATGTAACGAACAGTATCATTATCAGAAAGTCTCGAGATATTCTATAGACATTCCGAGTCTCTCTCCCCCTTTCAAAATCGGCTTATTCATTTTCATTTGAGATGCGACAAGTGTTGAAACAATGCTTGTAAAAATTATATAAACAGTTTAAATAAATTTAAAAGTGAAAGGTTGAATGTAAACGTAAGTAATTCATGGTGCAAAGAAATCAGAAGAGCTTCGTAAGTGCAAAATATAAATATTATATGCATATCAAAAGCTTGAAGTCCTAGAAAATAAAATCTTTCCAAGTGATTTCGATATTGGTGTTCTTTTATAATTTATTTGTAATGTAAATTATCTTTGTAAATATAAATTCTTTTCAACAGAATTTTTATAAAAATTTGATCAAATTTAATCAAATTGAAATTTAATAATATTTTTTTCAATATTTGACATCACTTAAGCAATATTATACAATTATAATTTATGCTACAGAAAGTATACACTTATAAAATAAATAAAATATACTTTAGGCTAAATGTACTTCAGCTAACGGCAAGCATATAGCTTTGTTAAATAAATTAAAAAATATAAATTTAACTTTTATGGTAATTTCTTTAACATTTTTAGTAAATTTATTTTATTTCTAGTATGTAATCCTTTTCTCTAAAAGAGAAATGTTTCTATAAAATAATAAAAAATAATGTAATAAATATTAATTGATGTAAACAAAATTATATAAAAAATTTATATTAAAGAGACTCAAATGCGGGTGCTGGAATTTACACTCCTAGTCTGCTCATTTACTGGATGTTGGCAACCGAATTCGTGGACATCGTTATTTAAACATATAATTTATAAAACATACGCAATGTTTCTTGTCTCGGCATTATATATATTTTCGTTCTCCCAATTTATGAACATCATGCTGAACGTCGAGAACTCTGACGAGTTCACCGATTCTTTATACATGATGTTGACCGTATTTGTCGCAGGCTATAAACAAGTTTATATGTGGATAGATCGCAAAAATATTATGATGATAATCAACCTTTTTTACGAAAAACCTTTTGCAGCAGGCGACACACGCGAACTTATGATTCAACAAAAATTTGAGAAAATAGTAAAGTGAGTATTATTAATTTCACGCAAAAATTTCTCACTGATTCTTTAATAATACGTTTTCTAAATAGCAAAATATTTCATATATGTCTTTTAAATACTTTAGAACGATACTAATTATATTGTACATACATTTTGCATGACAACTTACACAAATAAATCTGTAGCATATATATAACAGAATTTATTAATTTTTCCAAAAACTGCCATACTTTTCTTTAAAATAAAAGAAAAAACAGTGTTTCTATATTTATAAATAAAAAAGAGAAAATTTGATAGATTAATAATTAAGTGATAATAAAGTAAAACAAGACTTAAAAGAAAATTAGTTAAAATAATTTTCATAATCATTTTATAGGAATAGCACATTACGATACTTGATGGTCATTTTGTCGGCAATTATATCAATAATTGTGACGTCTGTATTTACGGCATTTATGAGTAAAAATTTGACGTATAAAGCATGGGTGCCGTTCAATTATTCGCATCCTGTTTTATACTTTCTTGTTTACTGTCACCAATTGATAGGCATGGCAACCTCCGGTATAGTAAACGCCGGTTGCGAGGGCATGATTTGCGGTCTTTTATTACACCTTTGCTGCCAGCTTGAAATTCTGGAATATCGATTGACAAAAATGGCAGATGACGAAAACATTCTGCGTGACTGTGTTTATCATCACAACCGTATCTTTGAGTTGGTTTCTTATGTAATTTTGTTACTTTTAATAATTTGAATTATATACAATACAAAATCCCATATTCGTAACAATCGTTCTTTTAATAATACAAAAATAATTAAAGCACATACTTAACAAATTCCACACAAAGTCTTAATTTTTATTTACAAACCCTCTTTGAAATCAATTTTGGATTAATTCTTCCTTATTTATTGAAAGTTTCAAGAAAGATAAAGAAACTTGATATATCTATTTTTATTATTTTATTATTAGATTCCTTAACAATCCAATTTGTATATAATTTTAAAAGTCGCTCGCGTAAAAAACTAAGCGTCTTTTATTTAATCGCAGATGTGCGTACACAGTAAATAACATGTTCGCGAAAATAATTGGTCTCCAGTTTGCGGTGAGCATGTTGGTGTTATGCTCGAATTTATATCGAATAGCAATGACAACGGATTATGTGATCTTTCTTTCATTGATGACGTATACAAGTGCCATATTGTCGCAAATCTTTATTTATTGTTGGTTTGGAAACGAACTCAAAGTAAAAGTATATATTTCTCTAAAATGGATTGACATATACATATAATATATATATACCATTAAATATAAATAATAAAAAAGATATATCATTAAAAGAAGTAGGACGAATATGACATTTTTTAATGTGCAATTCTTTGTATATCGTAGAGCCTTCAGTTGGCGAGTAATGTTTTTAATGTAAAGTGGTCAGGACTTAGCAATAGCAGCAAGAAAGGCCTTTTAATAATCATGAAGCGTGCAACTATTCCTATTGAATTTAGTAGCGCGCACATAATTACGATGAATCTCGAGTCATTTGTAGCTGTCAGTATCAGACAATTAAGACAGATATTATTACTAAGTATTGCAATTATTTCATATAACTTTTAATCTACAATTTTTTTACAGTTACTTAAGATGTCATACTCAGCTTTCAACTTATTGCATCAAACGCAAGAATAACGTGATAAACAGAAGTTGTTATTCATACTTAACGTGTTATAAAATCACGTATACAACCCATCATATTTAAATACAGGATTCATACCTCATTAGTATTGACTAGATAATTTTCACGAGACTGAGATACAATTCTTACGGAAATTTTCATGGACGTTAATTTCGGTATTTGAAAAGATATTAAACATTTTAAAGAAAGATATAAAAATTGCATAAATTAAAAAGCACAGTGTTAGTATCTCAAATTTCATATTAGTACTAAAAATAAAATTGTTAGTAGTCGGCATAAAATTGGTAGTAGTAAACATTTCTGTGATATCTCCTCTCCTCCATAATTCTCCATATTCCTAATGTAATATTAAATTACAAAGATTTACATTAAAACCATTCACTTTTTATTTAAATATTCTGGTTTATTATTTAGTACCTTGGATAAACATTCTGGATTAAATGTTACAGAAGCACTAAAAAATCGTGCATATAAAGGATTAATAAAGTTACATATAAACAAATATATTTATAAAAAAAAGTTTAGTTTGGGTTACTATTAATGTAGTGTGTGCTTGGACAAATCTAAAATTAATAATTAGGATTTTTTCTTACCTCTTATTTATTTGTCCTTGATTCAATCAAAACAAACAATGTGTCACGATCAGCGGCGCATTTTATTGTTTTTATGGATTTCATAATGAACTTCATCTTTTAAATGCTTTGTCAATTTGCATGAGTCTGTAAGCATGAATGCCCGCGCGCGCGCGTGCGTGCGTGTGATGTGTGTGTGTGTGTGTGTGTACGCATTACGCGCGTCCGTGCAATATAATAGAAGAACGCAATATGATATACATCATATTTTGTCATAAATATATAATAATAAAGAAACTATACTGATATATCGTGAAAGTAATTGAAGACTAATAATTTATTAAACACAATTCAAAAAACTTATTTCTTCGAATATATTTATTTTATTTTTGTACTGCTATCCCTCTCTTATGTAAAATAATGGGTTATTACACGATTTTCCAAGAAAATATGTATATGTCTCCTAAAGAGACACGTTGTATCTTTATTCATGAAAATATTATTTGGCACTTATCGATGCAGTATTACACTAATAATCAAAGTAAAGATGAAAATTTGCAGAAGGGATAATAGATAATATCCCTACTGAAAAGTCACGAGAATTATAAACATTCAGAATATCGATCCCTTGTAAAATTATCTATTTGTGTTTAAAACAAAAATTTACTTACCTATTTTTTCTTTTAAAAAATTGTATGTACGTTTAAAAAATTATAGCTTTGCAAATATTTAGAGATAAGTAGATTATTGGACCATGTGAATTGCAAGAAATAATAATTCGGCAAAAATTAGAATAAATAATACAGTAATGAACATATACTTATGTGCATATATATAATATTTGACTCATATTTTAAATGCATTTATCTCACAATTTATATGAATGCTTTACATTTACATCTATAAATTGAGAATGTTTCTAATTTTTATAAATAAGAACATTTTAAGTATAATAATCCAACAAACCAAAATCCAAAATATATCCCAAAAAATAAAATAACGAGTAAAGTTTGATAAATAAATAATATAATAATATAATAATATGATAATTGGATCATTTTATAGGAATAAAACGGTATTTAACTCTCGTGGGTATACAGAGATCATTGCAGTAATTTTGTCATCCACCTTCATGGATCTGACAAAAGGGAACTTCATATACAAAGCATGAATACCATTCGACTATTCAATTCCTGTTATATTTACTCTTATGTACACGAACCAGATGATAGGCATGTCAATCTCTGGTTTCACAACCGTCGCTTGCAAAAGTCTATTTGGTGGACTCTTACTGTACATGTATTGCAGTTTGAGATATTGGAATACCGATTGAAAAAAAATCAGTGAGACTCAAAAAATTCTGGGCGATTGTATTAATCATTACAATATCATATACAGTTAAGTTAGTTTTTTTAAATAATTTTTTAAAAACTAACAAAACTTCTTTTATTTTTTAATTTAAAATATGTACGCATAAAATGTTACTTTTTGCGTAATTATTATGGGATTAGATAGTGTAGTAAATAAGAATAACATCGTGTATAATTTAATACCGTGTATAATTTAATTTACTCGTCACAGATTTATGTTCTATTAATTTACGACAATTCTTGATTGATATTATTTCACTAAATAGATCCAACATGACGTACAAAAGATAAACGCAAACATTTTTTAAATATTACATTATTTCAGTAGTCTCTTGAGGTATTCTAGTTCATTTATAAATCTTAATTCTAAAATAAGTAAATTAATCAATAGTCTTCGTTCGTTTCCGTAAACTTTTTTCACATTAAAAGACAAACACACAGTCAAACACATCCACACATAAATACACACATTACGTTTAAACAATTACTGAGTCTCCAGTAATAAAAAAGTGAGCGTTAATTAGCCATAAAATATCGGCTCATTTTATCGTCTATATATCGTATTTTAATGATATGATCATTAAACAATATTATTATTAAATCATTAATTATTAATAATAAATATACGCATTCATATAATCCTCGTTCTTTTTTCTTTTGTAAAAGTTCAAAATTGTTGTTAATACTAGAACGACAATTATAGCTTGTTGAACAAAATTTTTTTGTTCGTATCTTTGTAAAAATTACGTTTTTATTTTTCCTTTGTGCAAAATGTGTTTAATAAGTAGTTCCTGATATTTTCACGTATATCAGGGTGATTTCGCCAGTTAACAAAATAGTACAAAATAAAATTTATATATTTGTAGTAGTTCATATTTCTTTGTACACATGTATAACTGATCACAATAGTAATCATACGGAAGATATTGATGGATCACGGTGAAATGGAAGCGTAATCATTATAATATCTGCAAACGTCATCGTTCCTCCAGATTCAATTTGTAGATTGCTTTACTGCTAAATTTATTGTTCATGGAAATGGTATTGGTCCTGACTTGCGTGTACTTTGGCCTTTTGTCTCGCGTGCTCCAATGGAGATAACTATACCATCCCGCCACCAAGGCGCCTAATCCGTTGCAAATGCACGAGTAGATGAGGAGGATCGTCAGGATACTTTCTACGTCGGGACAATTAAGGTCTATGTACCTGGTGAAATATAATATCACTTTACATATATTATACATCGGTGCATTATTAAACTTATCTACGCTATGTAATATAGATTCCCGATAAATGACAAATATAAATGAAATGTTTTTTATAAAAATTGCTCTCAGAAATGTAATATACATGTATACATTACAACTTTTGCGATTTTTTAGATGCTCTGAAAAATGTCACGGAATTTTGTCAATCTATACCCAATTTTTTGGCCATACCTGACTGCACCTTCGAGCGAATCAGGCGGCTCGCCGCGTGGTCTGCATACGCACGTGGCATTCAATACTCGTGCCGGAGTGCATTCCAGTCCCATGAGACGTGACAAGTGCATCGCGGAGAATATGCACGCACTCACACACGCAATGGTTGCCAGAATCGCCAAAAATACGCTAACTATCTGTTCGTGGAAAAAAACGTGATATAAGGCATTAAGAAACATTAAGAGAAAGTGCATATAATATTTTTATACATAATTTTGTCAATAATAATATTGAAAATAGAACAAAATAAAATAAGTCAAGATAAAATCCAAATTAAATTGATATTCTTTCGCAATTAAAAGTTTTTAAATTAATTATTAATCCGGGAATATGTACTATTGTAATACTATATAATAAATATTCATATTGTACTACTCTAACAATGCAAAAACTTATCATTAGAGGATGATGTGAGTAATAAGTGGCTCGGCCTTGAGAGATTTCTCTAAGAAATCTCTATAATGAGTCAGAATTCTTACGTACCTTCGTGGCGGAAAGACAAAATCCAGAAGTCAAAGTCGGATATTCTTTTCTAAAACAGCACAGAAGGCAAATTCCGAAGCTCCCGGACATCAAGAGCTAGAAATACCGAGATAAAAGATATTAAATGATTAAACACCAAGAAAATATTGTGAAGACGAAATGTTAATATACATGCCATACTTACGCGTTAAAAATTATATAATTTTATTTCTTATACAAATTACATATACAAATTATGTAAATATAAAATAGAAAAGTATTGTTAGCAAAATGATCTTATTGTTAAGAAGATAAAACATTACTTTTATTGCATACTTACCTTTAGTTAGTTAAGGCTTAAGCTTTCAAATGATGTTAACTTATATAAAAAATCCATAAAAGTGTCGAAAACCATTAAAACCGTTAAAACTGATGCAGTTGCCAATAAATAACCATCAGCCCCATGCAATAAAGTAATCACTTTAAAACTCAAACTATCACATGCGACTAGAGTATATCAAAAGTGATAATACCCATATCCCTATTGTTTAACAAGCATGATTATGTCATTTTATAATACATATGTAAGCCTAATTGCGGTCATACATTAGTACATCCATTCTAGCAGACTCAGCTTGTTAGATAAGCGAGGATTGTCATTCTGTATTAATCTTGCATCGTCACGGTAAAGAATGCAAATCTAATCGCCGATATGAAATTATTGCACTTACGGGCATGCCACTCCAATACGGATTGTCCATGACTGGCAGGTGCGGTGTCCAAAGCAGCAACCATAACGACAAGGAAATCACCGCGACGCCGAGGATAGCCTGAAATACCGCCAGGCAACGGGCTAATCGCCGATGGTAGATCAAAGGAGGTAAAAACTTCTCTGGGCCTAAAAATATAAACCTACTTTTTAACTCTCGTACTACCATATCGCTTTCGTAATACCGCGTGTACGATTAGTACATAATTATCGCTGACAATTTATTACAAATTTACTCAGAATTCGTGGCTGTGTCGATGATTTACATTCTAAATAATCTTCGCAATAATATACTTTACGCTCTGCATAAATTTATTTATTCTAAAAGTATGAAATAATATCTCACGGACAAAATAGAAAAGTTATAGGTCACTTTTAAAAGTAAAGATTAAGATAAATTTGAATACAAAGAAAATAAACCGTCATGTTGTCGTCTTTATCTTCTACCGCGATTCACATCCTTTCTTAGTCATCACTGTGGGATTATTCCCCGGAGCAAAAGTCGATAATTTCGCAATGCAATTCGCCACATTGCATCCGTTACGGACAATTTGCTGACGCAGATCTCTTAAGCTAGAGAGTCGAGACATGGTTGGTTGCTTATTAGGTAATTAGGTAATTCGACGTTGCGAAGACAGGCACGCGCCATATTCATCCTTCGCTGCGACACACATTTCCCCATAGTATAAACGGCCGATATCCCGCGGTATCGAGATACTTAAGTCTGCGAAAGAAAGGAGAGTTCCCGTACAGGGTGGCCTCGCCGCCGTCCCACCTTACAAGGCATCCTAACCGGTTAATGAATGATTGAACGCAGCGTCCTTGCCATATCGAATCGCCAGGAAACTCGCCTATACTATCGTCGTTTACGCAAGATCCGTGAGTGTTTCTCACCAGGATATCGGACAAAAACACGAGCAATCACTGACCATCACAGTATTTCACAATGATATGCAAATAACGGTCTCATGCTGAGTTTAGGTAAACATTATATATAAATATTTTAAATTAATCTCTTTTATTTATAAAAGACTATGCAATTATTATAAAATACTACTAAATAACATTCTCCACCAATTTGTCTGTATCCTTCGATTGGTCAATAACTTTTATTGACACCCTATACATCACTAAAATTAATTTTTTTAATTATTAAGAGGAGAATTTTATATATGCATATATATTCTTTTTATTTCATTAGACATATCAAATTGATTTAAGAGCTCATTCCATATACTTCAGTATATAATTTTAAAAAATTATAATTGTAAAATAAGTAACATATATTTTTTCAAAATATTTTGCGCTTAAGACGCTTAAGAATACCTAATAATAATAAAACTATTAGTAGTTATCTTATATACTAATTAACTATTAGATAAGACGTATCGAGTCTATAAATGTTCAATTTCTTCACCGCCACATAACTCAAATAAAATTACTCGGGACATTCTTTCTTATCAAATCATAGAGTACGTAATATAGAAAAAATCTAGAATCAGCTAATTCAAAATTAGAACCGACGTCAAAGAAATTATAAATGAGTTTAATTAAACACTATAAATTCTTTATCGTAATAAAAGCGGATTTTCGTGAATAATGAATCAGTATTTACAGATTAAGCAAGAGAAACACTTTAAACTGTACGATTAGCGCAGTATAGTGACACCAACGTAGAACATACTGTCAAACGACGGTATGAGGAAGAAGCGAGTATACTAGCTATGACCGCTATTGAAAAACCGCAAGAGTGAAGGGACGAATGCATCATGTTTGCTGAATACGCTGCGCTGAATACTCGTCTGAAGAAGTCTAGTACGCAAACTTGTACCTCGGTCAAACATAATCCGATTAATATCCTGGTCGAGGCGAAGCAGCGGTAATTAGGCAAAAATGAGAAAGAAAGAGAAGAAAAGAATAAGAGAGTTCTCAATAATTGACTCAACTATATCGGTGATTTCTAAAAAATTACATGATTAACTCTGTTCTACTCGCGTGATTTTTTTTATTTATTGTTGTTATTCTCTTTAATAGTTTATAATTAAATAAGAATAGATAATAGAATAGAGAATATAAATATCTAATATTATTCAAATTTCTTTGTGAAACTCTATTGTCGCGTATGTGCAAGCACACATACATACATACTTGAGACAATCACTCTCTATGAGACCAAGTCAGTATTTTTCAACTGTTTTGGTGTCGCGACATACTTTGAACCGAGGAAGGTGATGGCAAAGGGGACCAACGACGATGTGTAATAGATATAAAAATTTTATTTTTCTGCATTTAAGAAAGCAAATTTCAAGATAAGGATTCATAGGAGATAAAAATTGCTGGTATTTAGTATCTCTAGCAATATTGTGTGATTAACTGCCATGTTAATTTATTTATACTAACGTTCATCATTGTTAAAATACAATTTTTGTTGTAGCTCCAAATTCCCCAACTTTTCGTCTTCGTACTGATGTATATTGACCTATCCCAATGTCCACAGATACTGGTCGCGGATGCATTTTATTATGTCACGCGCGTGTAAAAGAGAAATTCCTTTGCAGCACCCACACAGAATTTCAATCTCACGATCGTCGCTGGTTGCCAATCCGTGAAGAATACGATACGTGCTTTCTATATCGGAAGTGAAAAACAATTTTCACTCGCGGAAATGCAATGCGCGCACCTGCCACGTGAGGATTACGTCTCTAACTGTACTGCAGGATACGCGCTGTAACTGGCGAACGAGGCAAGCTGCAACTGCGGAATGTAAATGTCCGCACACTATAAAAAAGACGGTCGTAATCCGATAAAAATAAAAGCCGTACGTAATCGCAGTTTTCACGCATAACGTAAATTTCAGACTTTCCTCCCGTAAAAAAAAAACTGCATAATCGGACCGTTTTCGACGTAACGGGCGACCATACCGCAGCCGTTAAGTAGCGGATATTGCTGCTCCTTTGAGAAGCGCGAGTCGCACGGGTGCGGGAATGCAGAACATGAATACGTGTTGTTTCGCATTGTGTATTGCCTCGCCATATGTACGCCGTATTTGTTGCACAATGCGAGGATATACCGCGCGCGCGATGCGGGCATAAAGGAAGAAAGGGCCGTACCACCGAGATAAAACGGCGACAACGACCGACGAGATGAATCGTGCACGCACTTATTACCGTTAATTCAACATCAATTCGTCGCCGATACATCGCCAATGTGAAAATGTTCAGTAGCTCAGATGAGATTCGTAATGGTTGGTGTATAATTCACCGGTTACAGTAGACAATAGGTGACAATAATCGCTGAATTTCTTGAAGTTAAAAGCATGGAACGTCCGTTATTAAAATTGTGAAAGAGTCGAGAAACAGCTAGAATTTGGTACAATCGACTCACATATATATATACTACTGCAATGCATTCACCGCGTAAATTCCCAACTACCGGTAATTTGTCTTCGTTCGCATCGGGTATCGGACACGTCGACTACGTAAATAGGCCGGTTTATGTGAATGTGAACGTAAACGCATACCTTATATACACGAGATAACAATGAGAGTTGGTCCTCGTTTATACGTCGCGCCGTCACGGCCGGCAAATTCGCCGTAAAATGTGCGGCCCACGTACACGCATATAACATACGCGTAGTGGGTGGTACGTTTTCATCATCCGTTGTCCCCGATGCATGGATAATTCTAACGATGTAACTTGCGTAAAAAGGAACGACCGCAGGTTAATTGAGTAATTGCACTGTAATTTTAATAACTGCGACGGCTGCTCGTAAGACGTATATAATTCCAAAGGTCAACGTATTTGGCAACTGTTTCCAATTTCTGTCACGTCACAGGCGAGAAATTTATTAATATAAGAATTTTATATATATAAATAATTTTTACATCACATATTTTAATTGATTAATATATACGTTTAAGCGTTGCATTGTCCGCTGGAATTATCGTAAGCTGTGTTACTTGAAATTTAATTTATTTTTAGAATAACAAGGAAAATAGCATGATCGTTCGACTACTCGGCGTCACGAATCTAGACGAAAACCAAATGCGGATTATGTGTGTAAGGGCGAAATTGGGCGTAAGAATAGCGGGTTGGGTTTGTAAGTCTGCCCGCCGGTCCCGAAATAGAATTAGGGCGACGTATATGCCAAGCATACGAGCCCTTGAATATAGAGCAGAACGGAATCACGGTACGTACGCACTTCATCAATTTAGACCCTTCGTCGTTCGCACGTGTCGCTTGTATATCCTCACAAAGGTAACGGAAACGATGCTTATTGTTCACGTAGCGCGCCATTTCTTTGCTTTAATTAGTATTTGAATATTATCGGTATATATACATATATGAGTTTGAATATTATTATAGAATATTATTGTAGAAATTAAAAGTTTATATCTACTTAAGATTTTTAGATATAACAAAGGTTTATAATTTTATCCAATACGTTTTACGGTAAGAAAGTTTAGCTTCTTATGATTCGCAGGAATAATTTTTATCCGTTAAAATGAAGAAGTTTTAAAATGTTGCGATTTTGCAAGTATAATGGAATTACGGTACGGTAATTAATTTGCGGTGTGTACAAAGCGAGACGGTTAAAAAGTACAATGAATTCTTTACATTCGCGCGCCGAGATGAGACCGCCGCGTATTTCGAACGCGAACCAAAAAGATCACGCAATATATTTCCGGCTCGGTACTTCCGCTATCTCTGCGGAGAACCATGTGCATTCACTTTAAAGTATGTTCTGTGGCCAGCGGAGCAAGAAACGTTTAAAACTCAGTGAAATATATACGCTAGGGTAACTGAAGAAAAAAAAGAGTAAATCTTCTTTCTAAAGGAATGAGACGATATACGAGTAGTTTTAGCAGAAAATGCAATAAAATCCAATATTTCGTGTTTCTTCAACTGTGTCGTTTCAAGAGAATTCTCTTTCTCTTTTTACTTTTTTCAAACAAAAAATTGTATAATGTGCTACAATAATTTCCCTAAAATAATTTTACACATCACATATGTACATATGTACATACATCACATATGTACATATATTGCGCGAGACACTGCCTTGTATTTTTTGATATTGGTGTGTTAAGCCTTTAAATAAAATAAGTTTTTATGTATAATTTTAATAAAAAATATCTAATAAATTATAATACTATTAATATGACAGTTGAATACAGTAATCGAAAACAGTAAACCAATTGATAAAAATAGAATTTTAAGTAATTTTTAAGGTAAAATTTTAATAGAGCCATTAAAATCTTTTAATTTTATAATGTTTTTAATGGAATATAATATTTTACACTTTTGCCATCTTTAAATATTCTTTATACATATTCCTCCATAGTTACAGGTGTAAGTGTTCCCTCAACTTCTGTATTCCTCCCCTTTAAAAGCTTCCATCCTTCTGCGCCTTACAATTTCATCACCTCTAACTCTTTCCATTAACTAGGTACCATTTGCTCCGTGCATTTTACTCTATCTAATTATCGCGGTGATAAAAAGCCGCTGCACTTTCCTGCAGTCCGCGGCGGCGCTAATTATAATCTTCCTGTCTGCCTTGGCATCAACCTCAATCCTGCCGGCCGACCTGCGGCGATGGGTATTAAGAGCGACAGTCGCGCGTTCGTTAGCGCAGAATTATACATATATAGCAGTGCTATAATGTGTCGCGCGGAGCAACGAGACGGTTATTGAAAGAAATCGAGAAAATCGAGTGACAACCGGGCTGGTCGCATTCCGCGGCCGAGAAGCGATTCGCGGCCTTGCGATTCGCGGCCGCGCGATCTCATCGCCCTTCGGAGAAATCGATCGCATCGCCGCCGATCGCAAAAAGCTGATAATCATATAATACACACATGATTTTATCGGACCGATCGAGAAGAGCGTAGAGAATTGCCACTCTCCTCGCTTTGCGGTACTTCGATCGCGCGTGCTCTTGGGTACAGATATTTCGAAACGCTCGCCTAGATTCTTAAATTCTTGTAACTTTTTCGCTATGGTAATATTCGCATATTCGTGATATAATAACGAACAGACAAATTATTGCGTTCTACTAATTAAAAGCCGGAAAATCGCTTGGCTAGGTGCATGACGTACAAATTACTCATAACTCGTAATACTTTTTAAAGATGTTTGAAGAAATAATTGACTATGTTTAAATGTACACAAGATAAGAAGTAAAAATATGAGTTTAAAAAATTAAAGGTATATTAATTTTTGTCGTATTGCGTTCTAATTGTGCACGCCACGATTAGAAAAATACAAAAAGAAGCTTATACAGAGTAAGAAGTTATTGTGTACTCACGATGGCCGGTCCGATTCATCACTATCATCCTGCTGTGCCTTAAAGAGTTTCTCGTGGGCGTATGTCGACCGGCTATTTGAGAAGCTGCCAGATTGACAGGAACCGTGGTTGATAGACAGTTGGCCATCGATGGTGCTCGACCGAGTTCCTTCTCTTTGTCGCCGCGGCTAATACGCCCGATGTTGCCGGTCGACACTGCACCTGTCGACAGTGAAACATTCAGCAAAAAAGTGCCCAGGTGCAAAGTATCTTTATTGCACCGTTCTCTATCTTGTCCCGACGTTCAATATTTCAGAGAAATATATCTCAATATATGTAGATATTTCGCAAGCAAATGAATCAGTTCTTACACATATGGCAATTATGTATGATGTCATAAAACTCGATTTCGCTTTCACATTTCAAATCCGCAATGACTTAATTATTATTTACGCGTGCGTATACCTACTACGTTTATTTATTCTTTATGAAACTACAAGATTACAGTAAAAAGTTCAGGGAAAATACAGTGCCCGTCGATGACACTTGCAAAATCTTTGTACATGGTTTTTAATTTTTATAAAAATTATTATATATGATATACTGTTATACACAAAAGATATAATGTTTTTTAAATTCTTTATTGTTAAAAGGACATATGTAAAAGTTAACCTAATTATTGCATATTCACAGTCCGCGCCAAAATACGCACAACTTTCTTAGTACGCACAATCTTGGCACGCACGAACATAGCTGTCGCGAAAAACAAGTACCATGGCACACACGAGAATTCAGGACGATAAGGTTTCGCGGACTGGTAACATCTGAAGTAGAACAAGCGGGTCAAGCTGGCACGAGAGATTAGCACACACATAGGCAAATAATGAAGATAATTTAATCCCATTACTGATTTCTATTTTGTAATTTCGTTAACTTTATTAATTCGAGATTAATTAAGTTTATAATAATCATCTAAGAGCAATTCAGAACTAATTTATATTATTATTCCTATTGTTTTAAGTTAAGTATGTTGATTAATAAATGTAAAATGTAAGCGGAAAGCGCTCGAAGCGAGTCAACTTGACAAATGTAGAAACGACATATCGATCATCGCACTCTCGCACGTATGTATACGCACACACGCAGGAAGCGCATCGTAAAAAGTGCATTCAACTTACCCGTGACTTTGGCAGGGTGAATCTTCGATACGTTGCCCACGCTAACGGCGTTACTGACTCTGTTGTTGTTGTTATTATTGCTACTATTAATGCTATTATTATTGTTGTTGCTCTGAGATACGACGGACGTGTCATTGCCATCACGAACCTGGTTCAAATTGCCCACACTCATGGTGGAGGTGACGCAAGGCGGCATCACCGGCACGTCCTGCGGGATCGAAAAAACGATCGTGTTAATTTTTGACAAATAATTCCTGCCACTCGAAGAAAAGGCCAAGTTGTGTTTCAAAAAGTCGAGAAAATACAGTCGAGAAGAACAGTAATGAAACGCGATAGTCAATATTAAAATTACTATGAGTGTGAGACAATTAGCGAGTTTGTACAATTCTCTTCTTTTCATCAGTGTTTAGAATTTAGAATTAGAACTATTATTCTAAATGTAAAGGTTTAAGTATATAGTTGGCCACAAATAGTTACAGGGATACCGTTCATTTCGGATTTGCGTCACAGTTAAATATTAAATATGGAAAAAATAAATTAAAAACTTTCATATTAAAAATTCTGCTTTTAGATACAGGAGAGAAGAGTCATTTTCTCCTTCTGACGGTATGAAGTACATTGTACGGAACAAATGTCTATTATCGATGTTAGAATGTAAATTTATGATGATTTGTGCACGGCGAGTATATCTAGATAATAAATATTGATTAAAACCAAGAATCTAATTACATACTAGTATGAAACGTTACGGTTATGCAGCTCCGGTATTTTTAATTTTTTTTGTTAGATGCTTTTACGTTTTTCTTAGATGCTGCTAACAGAATATTTGTATAGTGATATAAGGAGTACAGTAGACATTTTTCAGCTATTCTTCCTTAAATTCAAGTATAATTAACGGTAAATACAACGGTTGTAAACTATAATCTTTTGTGTAACTTTGTTCCGATATGTGATGCTACCGATAGTATTGCACAGAGGCTATTTTAAATTATTTATATTTTACGCTATACATAGAATGTCTAATAGAAAAACTGCAATTCTTTTGAGTTACAGATACTGCATTTCAGATTCGATCCTTTCAATTTAGAATTACCTACACTCTCTTACTGTCTTTGCATTTCTATAGTATTTAACCCCCGGAAACTTTGAAGGAGAAAACTTTAAATTAACACTTTGTTAAAACAAAATCTATTACATATTTTCACTCGCGTTTATTATTGTAGAACCTGTTGACGCACCGAAATTTTTGTAATTCTCATTTCCTGTTTACGCAATGATGCTATAGGGTATAATTTCCGCTACTCCAAAAGATACATAATTGGATCGATGATTAATGCTGGTCACGTTACACTGGCGCACGCGAAGCTTCTCACAATGACACACGTGAAACAGAAACACGTGAGTGAGGGACTCACCTTGTAATTGTCGTAAAAGCTCACCGGCCGGCTCCTCGGCGCGTACTGAATCTCTTCGTCGGTCTGCATCGTGTTCCGTGTGACAATATTCCTAAGGGATGCGCGCGCAACTTGTAGGACGTCCTCCGTAGGTCACTCTCCCTTCTTCCTCCACTTCCGGCGGATCTGCTAAGGTGAACATGGACGGCATGACGACACGTAACGAGACCATGATTAAAAAGTAGCAAATTAGCACCGTAATACGTAGTTACGTGGTAATCTCAAGTGCGCAAAAAAAAATTATGTAAATAAGAATTGTGTTTCGCACTGCCTCAGTGGAATGATTTGCTAACCGCACTGTGAAAATATTGTGTTACTTCGGCCTTCGGCTATATTTCTGTTGTTAATCTATTTATACAGGGTGCCCGACATTGACCAACCGAAAAATGAAGGTAGATTGGGCCAAACTGAAAAGAAAAGTCATGTGCCTATTTGCTTAGACGTTTTAATTAATTACTCAATAACTATTGCAAATTTTGCAAAATGATGCATAATTTTTCTTTTCTATTTTCACCTTTCGATTGATGACTTGTCGGACATTCTGTATAATTAATGAATATAAAATTCCTAACAATATTTTAATAATTTTTTATCCGATTTTATTGTATAATTCTTGTTTGACATTTAGCACTAACATTTATTTCGTGATTCAAACGACCAGAATAGCTTTCGAAATTATAAATGTTTATCTGTTTATTACTCGAATGTTTTTGTCAGCCTAAAGAATGGTTCGTGACAAATGTCATTTCCATATTGCGCAGAAATTTTTTGCTCTTCCGCATATCTGAATTTAGTCCTTCACATCAAATGTGGTTGATGACTCATAGATTGCCAATTGCAAGCAATTTCGGAAGGGAACTTTCTTCTAATCCGACCCGACACGTCGTAAGTCACGCGCCGGCATCTCGAGGGATGTGCTTGTGCATAAAACAGGGATGATGCGGCATCTCTGAGACGAAATAGAGGGTCTATGATTTTCTTGACGCCCGTGGTCCACGTGCTCGATCACGTGCGTGGCGCATCCGTCACTCCATAAATGTCCGGAAAATTGGGAAAGATTGCTCGCGCGAGAGTAGCTTTGAACGGCATCGTTTGTTTGAACAGATCGTTTATCTGACGAATGACTAAACTCCTACCCTGAAAATATCCGATTACTCTCATACGTATCGAAATAAATCATTTTAGATAGGTACATTAGATAGGTGTACATAAATGTGTAATTTTCTTTGAAGATAACTAGTACCAAGTTAAATAATGCGTCAAGTAAATTTAAATACTAATTTTGAAAAATATATATATTATATAATCGTATTATTTAATAAAAATGAGTCATCTTGTAAGAATTCGTTATCAGCGATAAATACAACAAATAAAATGTCCCACATTTTCTATTCAATTTTATTCCTCGTGAATGAGAAAACATGATATTCATATAGGTATTACTTTTTCCTATTCAATTTATCAATATAATTACTGTGTTATTACGATGATATAAAAACAGAATTGCCATAACAGGTATGACAATAATAAAATGAAGGGAAATCCACAAGAGACTTTGAGCATCATTTTGTAAACAATTCTCCGAAGTATTATACTAGATAGAGCGTAGAGGGTTTCGATCTTATGGAGATCGCTTTATCTTCTCGAGCTACCTCGAACCATGTCACTATTTACTAAGAAAAAAGACGATATTTCTTCTGGGATCTCCGATGCAAATTATGTTAAGGCCCGGTCTCGGCGTTATGGCTTCCTCGGTTTCACGAGACTTTTAAGTGCTGATAAAACTTTGATTCCGGCTTAGTCGCATGATTTCCCAAGCCATTAGCGCGAGTGATACTTCATGTCCGGTTAATGCATTTCTGGGTACCGCTTGAATCTACCTTTCAGAAAAGTATGTAAAAGTGTGTCTTTAAGTTTTTACTGTTTCGACAAGTAAAAAATGACGATTGAACAAGAATTATTTTAGAAATTGCTTTATGCTTATTTCTTACAATGTTAAAAATTTTTAACAATATTTAATATTTTTAATTTATCTAAGTATCAGCGAGGAAAATAATTTTATTTATGAATTATATGGATAAACCTGGATGCTTTTGTTTTTACCTACAAAGAAGAATATTTTAAAAAGTAAATATATAAAAATGAACATGCTAATACAATCAGCAACAAAAGCAATCTTCTTTTCTTGAAAATATTAGATATGAGAATTTGACACACGTCATTTTAATGTTCATAATTATTTTATTCCAGCATAAAATGTTACGTTCAACTTAAAATATTTTATTTAATTCCTTATAAATTCCTTATAAAATCATAAAAGAACAAATACAATGAAAAAATTACTACCTAATATTAAACACTTTCACGGATCTTACGTGTTTCTATAGATCACAGGAAACTTCTAACATTTTCCATGCACACGTCGAAGGTATGGTGCACTTAAACCTCCCATAAAAAAACCCTCTGCATTATGGTGCGGCGCATTGGAATGCAGCAGCTCGTCGACACTCGATTTCGTTCGCAGCTATATGTCTGTTCTGAGCTCACGCGGCACGTTTTCTTATTATATGCAAAGCATAGCCTTCGAGAGAGCAACAAAAGTGACGCTCAACAAAAGTATTCAAGGTTTTGCTTCCGCGAGAAGAAAACAAATGTAAAAAGAATCCGTAATCATCGAAAGCCTAGTAGAAGACTAAAAAAAAAGGGTTAATTATTTCCCGTACAAAGTCTTTACCGTTGCTGACCTACGAGAATGTATCGGTATAAATAGATAAGCGAATAATGCGACGGATTTTTGACGCACTATCTCTTGACTTGTCGAGTCAGCCAAAACTTACGGTGCAAGAATAATTTAAATTCTAATATATATACGTCTGTTGGTATTATTTTATGCATACAGTCAAGACAAAATCATATAAAAGAGATACAATTCAAGATTATATAGATCTTAAGAAATATGTATATATAGAAATATACGTGTAAGAAATCTTTATCAAAACATTTCTTTATTTATCAAAAACTCAAAAACGTAATTAATTATTATTTATTTATTATTTGTCATTTCTGCAGAAAATCGTTGATGTCCTTTGATCCTATTGTGAATTGTAAAATATGATAAGGATTATCAACATTTTTTCATGAGAAAGAGCTTGCAAAGCATACTTAACATGAAGAAATAGAAGGGAAGCAACTAGACTAGACTGAAGGACAAAAGGCTAGTGTGAGCATCGCCTAAGAAAGCTTAATGGAGAAATAACTTATTTCCAGCCATATAATCCACACACACAAGTCTGTTGTAGATAGGTCACACTATTGCGCAGGGACTTAAACAGTTTGCTACTAGGTAGTGATTATCGCTGGCATTTCCATATTATTGATCTATTGCCGTTGTGAGGATTCTATTGACGATATGAAAAATTGATGCTGATAATGACAATATTTGCACGGTTATTAATAGCAATCATGCGAGGGCTCAGTAACCTCCGCGGCTTTATTGCCTTGCGTATATTGCGCAATGGCGCATTAACTTGAGATCTTACGCTGTGAAAGTAAAACCCCGTGCTCGCAGAGCTTCGACAAGTATGACCACGACGTCGCGCACTGATGATCAGATAGGAAAAAAGGGAAGAAAAAATCTTGATTACGTAATCACCAACTGTCGCGTATTGAGTGTCACTTGTCTATTGTCTGCTACGTGCAAAGGTGTGATACAAAAGTACACCTATTATAATAGCATATGAAAGATAGTATTAAAACAATTTAAATGATAGGTAATTATAATTAAATAATAATATAAATCGATCTGTACAAGAGACAATTTGAAATTAAAATCAAGTTCTACTCAAAAAGAATAAAAGGTGACTCTCCCTTTGATGCAGATTTAATTTTTTGATTTTTATATAAAGAGAACAAATCGCGATAACGTACATTTTGTGACAAAAATCATAGTGTTAAATTTATTTTTTAAGTAAATACATTTGCGTGTGTAAGAATTTATTTACTGATGATTGTTTATTTACATACGTCGTCTTCGAATCTTCGTATCTTAAGATTCTATTTTCGTATTACCTCGGTACCATAAATCTGATTGTGAGTGCCAAAATACAAAATATATCATTATTATTATCAGAAGAATATCGAGCAAGAGCGAGTTTAGTTCGCAAAATTATATAGCAAAATTGCGTTTATTACTTTGAAATTAGATAAAATGCAATCAAATAGTAAAAAGACAAAACAAGATATAAAAACATATAATTTGCAAAATTTACAAATATATAAACATTCTAAAAGTAATGCATATTAAAAATTCACAACAAGTAGTTTGGAATTTAATAATTTGTAAATATCTACGTTTATCTGTAATTTTATTGTACTAGTTATAAAAGATTCTTGTATCACTCCATGAAATCATCTTCCATTATTTCCTTACGGCGTGATGTAAAATGAAGTCATAAATTAATCACTTTTCGGCGCTCCAGGCCAAAAGTATTCAGTCTCATGATCCCTATGTAAAGTAGGTATATAGGCTACTGACGTAATAAGAGAGCGCGATAGCATGCGATTGCTGCAAATGCAACAGCTTCCCATGAGAACGGGAGAAAAACGATTATGCAAGAGATGATCGGACTAAACAATCTAGCAAAAAGGGCTTCTTCACATGCGCGACAGTAATAATCAATAAGTGTCGCGAAAACGACAGTCATCAAAGTGATAAAATATCATGTTACTTTTTCATTCTAAAGAACAGTATTCTTCGTATATATGTATAAGTATTCTGAAATGTATGTATAATGGGACTATTATATTTCTAACGTCATTGTTACGTGACATAACAGTCGCGTAACACCTCGACTGTTGCTCATCATTAATTTTGTTTCTGAAAACAAAAAACCAAAAATGTAATTGGCATTTTTATCGGTAGAAATTGATGATCACATGCAAATTACAATACATATATTTATTTGATGGAATAAAATGTATTTCTCTCATTTTTTAGCAATGAGGAAGCCCAAGTAATAAATATTTATAACGTAAATTTTAGCTGTTTATAATTTATAACATTTTTATAGTTCTATAAAAAGAAAAATCTTTACAATTTTTATGCTAAAATAAAAATTCAATTAATTTAATTTAAACTTATTTAAATATATTTTTATTTACTTATACTCTTCTGTTTCTTTTTATTGCTCCATCTATAATAAGTGGCTTATTTTTATTATCTTTTTTATAATTAGATGACACGTGCGTCAATAAATTGCGAGAAGTATGTGACCCTGAAATCATCCGCCTCAAGTGTTACCTATAATTTACATTTATATGCGAATATTCATAATTTATATTAACATATGGTGCCCGGAAGCGTATTCCATCGCGATAAAATTGATTGGAAGTTACTTGAAATATTGATTTTATTGTATCAGGCAGAATTAAATCATAGTAAGAGCGAGAGAGAGAAAGAGGAGGGGGGGCAAAATCAAGGTAATGTGATCAAATTGATCCATATAATATATTGTTTTTGTTCTTATTGATTTTTTTGACAAAAATTAAATAGCTACATATAAATACATGTTCATGATCAAGAAATTAAATTAAGACATATGTCTCCTTCCTTTCCTCTCTCTCTCTCTCTCTCTCTCGCTCTTTTTGTTTCTTTGCAATTTTTAAAAGACAAATTACTATATTGAATATTTAATAAAATATAAATATAAATGTTTTTATTTGAAATTTATTTAAATTTTCTTTTTATTTAAAATATTATGTGTAATAAATTTATTAGAACAATTAACAAATCCTGTTAGCAATATTTACAAATGGAAGAGAATTACGTCCGTTGTATGCATTCGCGTTAATACGCATAAAATGGTTAACAATTCTAACTGTAATTAACAGACGCGAGAAAGTAGCAGTTACATTCTATCACGCTCGATTTTCATTCATTAAGTAATCATACGTCTCAAGACCATTTTAATCATTCGTGTAATTAACGTGCGAACAAGCCGGTCAATATTTTATAATTCAAATGTAGAACGTCTGTGTCTACTAACCCAAATAGCACATGGCTTTTCTATTCCCGCGCGAAACGCGCAAATCTAGATCAAATATTCCTTGAGGCGCATTTTTCTACGTATGATGCACATATTGCATGTATTGGAATCATATATGTAGGTACATTATTTATAAATTATGTATTTTATACGTGTATAGGTATGAAACTTTTCTTTCTTTATACAGCGCTAATCGCAAAGACAGATCAAATTCTTAACATTAAACAATTGCCATTTGTAAATGTGCTTATGATTTATTTAAGAAAATAAATATATGTTATTATAAGAAAGTATGAGTTGTTAAAATAAAAATGAAATTTTTGCATAAAAATAGAATTATCAATTTTCATTATTTGATATTGAAACAAAAGTATTGCCTATGGTTATCTAATAATAGTCTAATAAATAAAAATGCTAAATTATTTGAACATGTGTTCACAACGCGTTTTCAGTGCTATAATGTCATTATATCTATATATCAACAGTAATTGAATTTTAAATAAACAATACTTGATAATTGTACGTTAAAAGGTTGTATAATAATTTAATATAGATAAATATTATTAATAAAATCAGTATCAAAGTTCAACAAATTCTAAATACATCAACACTAATTATACATATACATTATATGTATATGAGTGCATATCTTGGCAAATTAGCTGTATAAAAAGTTAATTGCAAAGAAATAAATTTACTTTTCTTATATTCTAGTCTAGAAGTAGACTAGATATAAAAAATGTAGTATTTACGTATTAAAAATTTTTTGAATGTAGAAAACATCATTAAAACATAATAATAATATTATTTTACTGCAAATCTATTATAAATATAAATTTGCACTAAAGTGGTGTTATTATTATTATTGATCTAATGATATACTCTACAGTAATATAATAATCGAGATAAATATACATTATGTTTTCTATGTCAATAATAAAAATATTAGACCGTTATTATCTAAAATAATACATTTTATTTAAAAATGCGAGCTATTGTAACACGTTGCAAATAATTAAGAAACATTCTTCTTTTAGTCAGTTCTATATAAATATATCTTTTGCTAATCGTACATTAGCATGTGCTAAAACTCTGGTATTTGAAAACAGACGTTTCAAGAGAAAACATATTACTAATAAAACTTTAAATGTCTCATCTCTGAACATGTTAACGTCTCATCTCTGAACATATTAACATATTAATGATAAAATGCCTCGTAACTCGAGTTAATAACCGTGAAGATATAATTATGTGATAATTGAAAAATATTATATTGCATAAAACTTTTTTCGTTGAAAATAAACAGATAGTTACATGTGAATCCCACGGCTACACTTTTCAGTCTCATAAGCGATTTATTTGGCTGTCACATTCATTTGGCTATCACATTGTGAATACATAATTATCTGTTTTACATCTGTTTGTATTTCGTCAAGCTTCACTAATTTATTTACCGTTGAAGAAAAACTTGAGAAGTTTGGCAAGGTCGAATAAACTCGATTTTTATGAAATTTTATACGTTTATGTTACAAGACTGTTTTCAGACAGATGCAATCCGCTAATAGCGACGATTGATATGTCGTAATCGCATTTTTTATATAGCACGTAATCGTGTTTACGAATAAAAAGTGTCACATATGTAATACATTAATCATTAAAGACAAAAATAAATATATCAAAAAGTTCGAACTCGATTCAGAGCTAATAAAAATAAAATAAAATATTTTAAATAATTGCGTTCTCTTAATGTTTAAATTTAAAATATACAGTAATTGTCATAATGTAATTTTTGTATGTAAGTATATGTATCTATATTTTAGCTTGTATATTTTGCAATTTATTATAAATATATATTGCTTTAAGTATATATAATGTTATATAGTTAAATCCACGTATTTTTAACACAGTATAATTTGTTTGTTATCATAAATAACAATAAAACAATTAGAAAATAAAGCATCATAATATTATAATCGTTATAACATATGAAGCATGATGTGCAGCGACCAGCGTGACACTTGTTTCCGTTGTGTTATCACTGTTTTCGAGATTCTCATATTCCGCCCAAAAGTGCGTTTGGTTCCACGATATAAAACGAAAGAGCAAAATAATACTTACAACAGCATTTTAATAATATACCCAAAATAACTCGAGTAACAGTGCAACAAAGTAAGAATTTAAATTTATCAAATAAATACATTCATATCAAAATGCTCGTATCAAGACGTGCTCTCACTTTTTTATTTTGTAATCCGTAAATATTAAAACTCTTTTTAATATAAAATATTTTTCAGTAAATCTGCATGATAGGCTTATTTACTTTCTAAAAAAACTTGTACCTATATTTTAGAAATTCCAGGGGTAAGACCTCAAAAAAATTAGGAATTAAAAAATGTAATTCACAAGTAGAAATGAAAAAGAACTGAATTTAATTTCTACATAATTTATCGCCGCATAGAGATTAAATTGATCATCGACGTACATGTGCTCCCGAATCAAAGTGGTATACCACATGAGACCGAAATTAGATTTCAGGCAGGTTTCGGTCCCAAGACACGCTTCTCCTTCACTATTTTCACACTGAGACACGTTTTGGCTGAACACGAATATTCTCGCGAATCGAATCCGCACTACTACTAAAATAATAGTCGGAGCGTTCTCCAAACGCAACCGACTAGAGCCGGCCGAACGGGAAGCGTAACACACAATGCGACTCCGCCGACGTCGCGGTGACAACTGAAGGTTCACGTACATAATGCACCGAGGCGAGGCTGAAGAGACCCCACCAGAGAATGTCCAAGTCGAAGTCGGGCACACCAGGTGTGTCAGAGCGCCTCAAACCGGGGGAATCCTATACCGGCAGGTGAGAACGACCATCTGATCCCTGGTCAAGGATGATTATTCGACCAGCAAGGACAGTCGGCGTCTCGGATCCGTTTGCATTTCTCGGACAAACACTCGTTATAAAAACGAAAAAATAGGCAAAACAAGTGACAATTGTTCGAATACATTTATCTCCAGACTGGGTAAATAAAAAACAAAGATAAGAAAATCTACTGTTCCAAAACACGTATGTTCATTTTGGATAAATACAAACAATGCTTTTTATATTTAGAGTTATAAGTACTTTCCAAATTATACAAATAGTATTTATAAATTTCTTAACATATACGCCTTTTTTTAAATTAAGAGTTATTTTAGGTGTGTAACATTTATAGTTTCTTTTTCTCATCAGATCTTCGAAAATACACATGTATAAATGAAATTAAGGCTATTTTTCAAAAGAAATTACGCGCGCGTAAAAATTCGGAGTTTTTAACAATTTAAATGGCTTTCAACATGTTCGAAAATAATATATATTTAAATGTCATATATATATATTTATTATTTATTGACCAAATAGATAATATCAATAAAAATTCTTTCTTATAGAGCTGAGCACCACTGTCGTTACTTTCACGTCACTGGACGATTCAAGTCTGATGAAAGAACTTATGGAAAATAATAAAAGGGTCAAGAAGAAGGGGATCTACCCACTGGTTCCTGTCTACCTTGAGCGGTGCACCGTCATTCTATCTTGTTCCTTTCCAAATATTTCTTGCTTTGCTGTTATTGTTCGATCTTTTGTTTACGAAATCACCAATTTCTCTCTTATAATAGTGACATCAACAATGATGTTAATTAATATATACATCAAGATATACGTTTCCTTTCATCTATAACTTTTTGGATTTAGAGTCGACTTTTGATTTATGCTTGACGGATCAGACAATATTTTATTTTTGGTAAACAATTTATATGCAAACAAATGCAAGATATATTTTATTGTCTCTTTCGATCAAAACACACATTTGTCATAGTAGGATAGCAAAATTTTTCGTTTAATGTCCATATTATGATTATTAGCTAATTATCTAGACAATTATATTTTTCTATTATTTTTTATTTACAATTAAAATTTAATGTTTAAAATGGATAAAAGTGTTTGTGTCAAATGCATAAATATTTATTTATTCTTTGTCCAGCATTATACAACAAATCCACGTCTAATCGATTCTCTTTCACGAAATTGCTGTAAAATAATTTTTTCTCTTTCCTCTATTCGTTTCCTCATTGCGGCGAATGAATAATACGTGTCACAACGGGCTTCGTCGAAAAGTACATTGTGCGATTTTCCCAACGTCGTGTTTCCCAATGAGAGGTCACCGACGCGAGCGAGAATTTTTCTCGCGCGACTCATTAGCGTAGTAAATTAGTGACTCCGGTTCAACGAGCCTTCTAGGACAGACAAGCCGAGAGACGGAACGACAAGAGTACGGCCGAAGGAGCACACGCGGGCACAGGAGGAATCCAGTTCTTTGTCCCATGTGCAGATGATCACTATTCGAGGGGTGAAGACTGGTCCATGGCTCATTCCAAACGGATCTGATTCGATAGGGGACTTCATAGCTGCTCGTTGAGTCAACAGGAAATCCGTGTTTAACGAAAATCTTTTATAAGAGATTAACTTGTAACATTTGTCATAATTTCTATCAAATGTTCGCGAGATATTAGGAGAAATTCAATGCATAGGTGATTATTATATTTCTTTATTTCTGTAAAATTCGTAATTTATCGCATATCCCCGCAGGGTTCGCAATCTACTACCAATACTATCCTTCTCCTCTCACTTTAACCCTTTGGACCAACGGCTTAACGTCTCTTTCCGAAAGACGGAGCCCAGTTTTCTCCGCACAAGAGCCTATCTACGCACGAAGGGGCGTAGCTATCGGAAAAACATTCCATGCTTCATATGGCTCTAGTGGACTCGAGCCTGGTTCCTCAGATTACGAGTCTGGCGCTCTACCACTAGACCACACTGCCGCCCTTATTTCTTTATTTAATATAGGCATGATAAAATTGAATATTATATAGAAGATTCTTATCATAATAAATTAACTTTTAAAACCATTAATAAAAAATTTAAGCTTTCTGAATTCAATTTTTGTGTTGTTGTTTCACAGCCATAAAATCGATTCTTAAAATCAATAAAACTACCCTTCGTATCGGGAGAACAGTTTGAATTCTCAGAGAAAGACCCGCGGGAAACGTGTCCTTGTGATTTGCATGTACCTATTCTCTTTCGATATCGGCGGCTCTTCGAGGGGAAAAAACGAATGCAGCGTGAATACCTGAGGACAAAACCGGTCTCTCGAAATCATCTAGGTGGAAGATATATGTATAAAGATCGCGGGCCCGGCCGGTTGCAGTAAACTTCCATTTCGATCAATGATTGCGCGCGGTCCATTTTTAATACTGACGCTGTTATAATGACGCCATTATGTATGAGACTTTGGATCACTTCATTTATACTTAACATCTTGGATATTAGGCCAAATTTAGCCATCTAATCGTAACGATAAATAACTCAGACAGCACATTGCAATGTCTAAAATCGGGACATAAGACGTATTAAAAGACATCATATCATAAGATTTTGGACATTGTGCTGTCTGGGAAACATTCGGTAAAATTGAAACAATATATGTCAAAAGATAAAACTGCTCAAACATCTTTCAGGGATAAAAAAACACAATAATAAATACTCGATTAACGTGCCGTGCAAAGTTCTGCATGATCGATTAATTCGGTTGATTATACGCGGGATCGCGTAAATGCCGTAAATCATACACGTTCGAAAGGATATGAGAGAAGGAGAATATAACCATTGGGCATAAATCCTTTTTTTTATGTAAACGCTATAAAAAATATATTATAAAAAATAAAAATAAAAATAATTTTATAAAGTGTAAAACATTTCGAGATTGTAACAGCTCAAGTGTTTCATAATGAGCATTTGTTCTTTGAGTTTTTATTTTTTATAGGAAATTATTTCGGGGCGCTGAAACTGAACCCGAAGACCGTGGATGTGTTATCCGTTGGAAATATTCGTGGACATGGGTACGTAGTTCAATGTTTTGTGTACATAGAGGCGCTAGTGGGTTCCATCAGACTCATCAGACAGAACTGTTTGATACAGCTGAGTACTGGAGTTACTGGAGCAGTAACATTATATAAAACTATAAAACGATAAAACGGTATCAAACAGAACGCTCTCAGGTTTTTCCGGTTCCATTCACTCTCTAACAAATAGTTGACAGCATCGTGGAACGCGAGAAAAATTGATGTGAAAATGTGTGGTCGAATTTGTTGGTGAATAGTTCTATCATTATTTTCTCATTAATTACATTAATTGCTGCGTGATATATCTAATCGATGAACAAATCAATATATATATTGTTGCATTTTTTATTGAATTTTTCTCTTTTTAATGCCTTTGTTACTTAATTAATTCGTTTAACATCGCATATAACTTCAATTTATGTCGCAATATAAATTGGAGCTATATACACTTTAGTTATATATATTGTAACAATGTAACAAATGTGTGATACACTTTATTATTTTTCAATCGCTAATGAATAATATAATAATGAGAAAAACATTAAAACGTTTTTTGTCTGTTTTACTGAACTTCAGACATTTGTCAAGCATGCTTATTGATGTTACTATTGGGCACTGTGTGACTGTTTCAGAATCGGATGACTTTTTGTTTTTACAACAGCGAGAAAGAAAAAAAAATCACGAAACGATATTCGTTTAAATCATTCATATTAACACAGAAACAAAAACTACAGCAATTTTACATATAATTTTGTTTTCGTTTAAGAATGTTTTATATTTTGGATTATTTTAAGTCTATACAGAATTATATATTTACACAAAGTTGTAGCATTTATGTAAAAAAGTACTTTATTTATATTTCCAGTTCAAAAAAAATTAAAATTTGAAATTTACTGTAGTTTACCCACTGACATCCATCTCGAAAGTTTATGATTTATGTAAATATCTTACAAAATATTTTGCAATTTGTAGTTCATTGGATGCAGATACCCTGTGTTGCGCGTGCGGATATAAGGATGCCAATGGTAAACAACGTAAATTGACATGGGCTAAAACTGAATTAAAATATGATCCGTCATACAACATGTGCCCTCGAGACGTTCTGCCCTGCATAACGTCTGGTTCGCATTTCGAAGGAGAAAAGGAGGAGAGAGTTCTTTGCGCTATGACATGGGGAATGATTCCACCTTGGTATCAGGCAAGTTATAATATTAAGATTATAAATCAATAGATATATAGCGAAGACTTGCAAAGACGAATATATATCAATAGATATATTCGTCTTTTGCAAGTTTGTTATTCAATATTTAAGTGTTATTAAAATTAATTATTTTAAAATATATCACACGAATGCTAAGATATTCAAAATTGTTTTTATAATTTACCTGATTAATTTTACAGGGAGATTACAAGAAACGTCCAAATAAGATATCCACTCACAATAGTCGTTTGGAAAGCATACAGACCTCAACGATATACTCTCCGTCGCTGCAAAAGCAACAAAGATGCATCGTGGTCTGTGAAGGCTTCTTCGAGTGGAAGCCCGGTACAAATTATAAAGTTCAGAAGCAACCATACTACATATATGCGAATCAAGACAAAGATGTAAAAGCAGATGATCCTACCACATGGGCTAATGAATTTTCCGAGACAGATGGATGGAAAGGTTTCAAAGTCTTGAAACTGGCTGGAATATTTGGAGTACATAAAACTGAGGAGGTAGATAAGTCTTATCCCTACGATTTTATCAGAAATATTTCAGATATTACTTATTGAGTATTATCTTAGGGGAACGTCATACACAGCTGCACTATTATTACAAGAGAGAGTAATAAGGTATTGTCTTGGCTGCATCATCGCATGCCAGTGTGTCTAACCAGCGAGGAAGAATGTCAGGTAAATATCAATATAACATCATTATATATAATTTGTAGAAAAATATAATTTCGTTATATTAATGTTTCGTGTAATTTTCTTCTAGCTATGGTTAAGTAAAGATTTATCAACAGATGTGGCTGTTAAAACGTTAAATGACATGATATTACAAGAAACTGCTCTAAACTGGCATCCAGTATCTACGATTGTCAATAATGGACTCAACAAAACTGTTGATTGTAGAAAAAAGATAAAACCAAAGTAAGTGGTAGCTCTTAAAAGTAATAGTTTATTGCTTTGTTAAAACCATATGCCATAAAATCTCATCTATTATGACAGTAAAGTTAAGTGAATTGATTTATTATTATATTATATAGGGAGATCGGTCAAGCATCTTTCATGACTTCTTGGCTACAAAAGGGATCAGCTGCTTCAAATAAAAGAAAAAGCATAGATGATAAAGATCCAAGCAACGAAGACGAGAATATCTCAAAAATTCGGAGAGAAAATTAAAATTTGTGAGAAACCACCGATTAAATTTTAATATGTAATAATTTATTTTTCTATAAGAGATCTAAGATGTAAACAGTATATCTTATGAAGTTTGTACATAAAATTATATTTCAATGAAATTGATTTAATAATTAATAGAAACTCAGGAAACAACTACCTCTTCGAATTACATTTTTGTATCATATATTTATTTAACATGTATTTCTGAAAAAAATATCGTTCTTAATAAAATATTCCATATTTCAAACTATATTCACATAATGTATTAACAAATTTGTTCTACGTGTATCATATCATTTTACTTTCTTTTCTGAATTCTGGATTTTCAACCTTGAGAGTTGTAGTATTATGGTTTTATGGTTTATCTAGGATTTAATGGAATCAAGTACAAATTATAGTATTTTAAAAGTTTCTAGGTGCTTTTTACATTCCAATAAATATATGTAACAATACATTTTCATAAAGGACTAGTTAAGGGGCCAGTAAGCATGCTTTTCTTCATACCAAGTAACTTTTGTTTTCTGTTTTTGAAATTTACAATGTCCAACCCTTCGAAGCAATAACAATAGAATATTTTTCTATCTACAGATATGTAAGATTGTAGAATCGAGTCTAAGTTTAATTTACAAACAACCACTCCACCACTATCCAGAATCCTCGTACTATTACTTATTTATTCTAATTTTATTTATAGCATAAAACACATACCATTTTTTACAAGTATAAATCATAAATTTCTTGTTTTACGTTACATTAACTCAACTTTAATTAGTCAATTCTACTTTTCTTATTTTCTACTTTCTAGTTTCTTAATTAATATTTTATTTGTGTCATTATATTTCCTTATATTGCCTTATATTTCCAAATATTAAACAAAACATTATTTTATCCATGTTGATAAAATAATACGGTATTTTTTGATGAATAAATTAATCGTCGATTAAGTTAATTTAGCCGCACTCACCTTCAACGTAAGGCGATGTGCAAGGAGAACAAAACGAATGATCGCGGCATCGAGGAGCAACATATCGTCGTCCAATAGCGACCGTTTCCCGAGTTAGGGACCGACCCGGTTGGTAGAGCGACGGAGAACGTTTTCACGCCACGCGCCGCGCCGCTGCCGCCGTCCGCGAGTTCGCGCAGTGTGCGCGCCTGGCCGCAAACGGACCGTAGGTTACGTGCGTTAAGTGCGTGTGCCGTTCGCGGAACCGTTGCTCGCATCGCCGCGACTCTTCGCTCGCCGTCGTCGTCCGTCGTCGTCGCCTCCGAACGTTTCCCGCGTGGTTCGACAGCGAAGGGCCGCTACTCGCTGACGTGATCGTGGCTCGACACATGGCACGTTGACTCCCGGCGACGAGGAGCCGAGCCGAGCCGAGAGTGGAGAGCGGGCAGGAAAACGAGAGCCGGAAAAAGAGTACCGCGCGCGCGGCCCAGCCTCCTCGCGAGTGCGTGCGTGCGTGCGTGCGTCGCGCGCGTGTGTATCTACTATTTCTGCGTCCCGCTAGGATCCCGAGATTCCCGAGGAAGCGGCGGAAGACCGACCAGCCAGGATGACCAGCGGCGAGGAGACGGGCAAGAGTGTAATGAACGTCGAGACCGTGTATCGCGAGGTCAACGCCAAGAACGGTTGGGCGTCTTTCTATCAGGTGAGAAAGGCAGGAACGCGGGTGCACGCGGGTGAAGGAAGGAAGCAAGGAAGGAAAGAAAGAAAGAAAAAGCGACGGAAGGGGAGGGCGAGAAACGGCTCTTCCGCTCGGCGACGCGCTCTTCCGCTACCGTTTCCGCGGAGCGGTGGAATCACGCGATTCTCCGATGCCTTCGAGGCTGAGTGCTGACACGTCGCCGTGCCGCCGGCTCCTCGTCAATTCGCCGCGCACTTTCTCTCTCTTTCCGTCTCCTCACTCCTGACTTGCTCTCTTTCTCCCTCTCGCGCGCGCGCGCGCGCGCGGACTCTAGCGTCCCGCGTTATCGCTCTTTTCCACGGCCGCCTTGTTTTCCCTCGCTCTCTCGTAAAACGCTCTCGTGTGTCACGTCTGTCAGAATTCTCGTTTCTCGACCGAGAGACCGAGCGTCGTCCGTGGAGTCATCCCCCGGCACGGGGGATTCACTCAGCCGGATTCTCTCCTCACGCACGAGCGGTGATAACCGTCATCCCGATAAGATCGGGACGCGAACGTCATGTGCACGCGGAGACGCATACATATTTTTTTTTGCTTCTAAATGAGGGATTCAATTCGAATTCGCGAGGCTTCGGTCTCCCCGATCAGCGATTTCTCTCTCTCTCGGTACGACGAGAATATGTTCAAGGCGTTTCTTTATTGTGTCTACGGTCGATAGTAGCCCCGTGACGTTCCATGCGTCAACACGGAGACAATAGGCAGTAAAGTAATACCGTTCGATTCCCGAGACACGCGCGGATTCGCCGAACGCGATACGGCTGCCGTGTTATTACACCGCCGGATGCTAGCTGCTAGCAGGGGATTCGCGCGACGCCGACGCCGAGAGAAAACGCGAGTCGCACCGTGGATTTACGGTGCTGATCGATTTAAATTGCGGAAGGAAAGGGATTTCACGGGAGAGAGACCCCCGGGTGAGCCGAGAATCGACGACGCACGCACGTGTATAACGTGCGATTGTACTCGTCAAGGTCAGGCTTCCAACTTGGAAGTACGTATTTAGCGATCGCACAATTTCTCCGAAGTGTAACATGAGAAACGACTCGTAATTGTTCGTATTGTACATTTTGGAGCAATAATATTATGAGATATGCTATTGTATTAATTTATTCAGTATAATTAATTGATTCAGTACTTGTGTCCATTTCAATCAATGTAAGGAAACTTTAATCTTGGTTTAACTTGCTTTTCATCTTTTTCTAATTCTTAGAACTTGTAGAAAAGGATAAGAAGTAAGTTAAAACGAGATTAAAGTTAGTCTACATTGATAGAAATGGGCATTGGTGTTTGAATATGTATTGAAAATCAAAATTGAACTGAATGTTAAAACCTTTCTAAGATTGATTCTTGTTAATTGAGGTTTTTTCATGCTACGGACAAGTTTTGTTTTACAATTTTTGTCTGTGTGAGCGTAACTTTATCAGGATTTTGTAATTTAAAAATTGCTAATCTACAAATGTATGTACTAGCTAGAATGTGCAACAAAAGCGCAATATTTCTTGTTACTCGAATACAACATCTAATTTATCTAATTGATCTAATTTGTCTAATCCATATATATTAACCAGTAATTTGATCGTCTATAAATGTACAAGTAAACATTATTATTTGCTGTGGGTTTGTACATCAGACTTGATTTGCAATTATATTGTACATTTTGGAGCAATAATATTATGAGATATGCGATTATGTTAATTAATTCAATTAGTTAATAACTGAATATGTATTGAAAATCAGCAGCAAAATTAAACTTTGAAATTTTAAATATGTACAAATTTCTATTCATATTTATCTTTAACGTGTTCAATTTAGTCTTATTTACTTGTAAGACAAGTGTTTCTTTGTACGCTAACTCTATCGTTAATGACGCGCTTTTTAATATTTTGCAGAACATACGTAGCGAGTGTGAATCTTTTGATTATACATGCAACGAATCAAAAAAACCACAGAACAAAACCTTGAATCGCTACAGAGATGTGGCGCCGTACGATCACACTAGGATTATACTTAAAAGAGGTGTATGTGATTATATTCACGCCAATCTTATACGGGTAAATATGTTACGTTAGAAGTTATTTCATAGCACAGAATAAGCGACTGGTAATGATAAGACGAGTATATTACATGATTTGTCTGCACATAGGTGGATCACGCTGAAAGGCAATATATCTTGACGCAAGGACCCTTGCCAAATACCGTCAGTCACTTTTGGCTAATGGTATGGGAGCAAAATTGTAGAGCCGTATTGATGTTAAACAAGGTAATCGAGAAGAACCAAATCAAATGTCATCAATATTTCCCATTGGACGATGTAAAACCCACTATGACGTTCGAAGATGTCAGTATAAAAGTGGATTTTATCAGCAAGAAAGAATCGTCGGATTATACTACTAGAACATTACGGTAAGGGAAATACATGTATTACTAACTGTATCATGTTCTCATCGAGATTTGCTTTATAATTAGCAATCGTTCTTAATTTTTCTGCATAAGCATATGTATTTAATGTTTTTAACTTATCTACAGTATAACGGACTTGGAAAGTAACGACAGTAGGGAAATCTTACATTTTCATTATACCACTTGGCCAGACTTTGGAGTACCGCAACGTCCAACAGCCTTTTTACGTTTCTTGGCAGATGTCAGGAAATCAGGAGCATTAGATCAAAATGTTGGCCCACCCGTTGTTCATTGTTCTGCAGGAATAGGAAGATCGGGAACATTTTGCTTGGTTGATGCATGCTTAGTACTGGTATGTGAAACGCGGCAAACGATTTCTGGTTTGCAGGAAACTGCTTTGGCAATCATTAATTACTTGTTCTTTTATTGTAGATTGAAAAATGTGGTTTAAACGCCTTGGATGTGCGGCATGAATTGTTGGCAATGAGACGGTCTCGTATGGGCTTGATACAAACACCCGAACAACTTTGTTTTTCATATGCTGCCATCATTCAGGGAGCAAAACAATTGCCATTCGATAACATGGTAAGTAATCAATAGTCACACAGTGTTATTGTCTAACGAATAGATTATGATAACAATTACAATAGTTTTAAATTTTACAATGTTTTTTTTTTATATTGATATTTTAACGAACATAAGTATCGGTGCATTCTTTTTCTGCAAAGTATGTCTGATTTTATTAAATATAATACGTTTTAGATAAGAAAATGTTTTCAACAAAATTATTTTGATAACAGTAAATTATTGTAATCAAATTTAATCATCGATTTATTGCATTTTACATTTTATTACGTTTTACAGGATCTTAACAACGAAATAACTCATGATGAAATAATAACGACTTATGACGAGATGAATAATAAAAGTAACCATCCATTAGAAAAAGACGACGAACCTCCTCCTCTACCACCTCCAAGAGGAGAATCTTTAACGCGTAGTATTATGGCAGATCTAAGCTCGGATGGTTCGACTGATAACGGTATTTCTCTCTTTCTCATTGTAAAATAAAAATCGTTTTAATGGTTTTAAATGGTTTTTATGCCGTAATAGGTGCCATTAATAAAAAAGAATATGTCAATTACAGATGAAGCAGGTGGACCACCTGATAAACCGCTACCAAGTGAACCACCAAATCATGTAGAATTATCTGATGCAAATCTATCTACATCTGCTACAAATTGTGTAGATGAACAAAACTTAGACGATGGCACGGTACTTGACGAAACTCTTTCCGACGACGCTGAGAACTCTATTGTAACAAACAATTCTCCGTCCAATTTAGACGCGTAAGTAACGTCCTTTAGTAACAAACGCAAATTATTTAATGGTTGTGTTAATGATCATAAATTTTATTCTCTTCAAACAGGAAAGGGGAAGTACGTCGGCGCAAAACGGAAAAGAAAGAACGACTAGCGACACAAGTACGTGAGATGAAACGCCGGCAGAAGGAGATGGAAGAAAGGCAGAAATTCAAGAGGTCATTATTTTACCCCCTTAAAATAAGCTTAGGCATTGGGATCGGTGGGGGTATCATAGCGATCTGTTACTATATGTACATGCGTAGTTAGATCTATCGTATCATATTTAAGGATGTCGTACGTACGTATATATCACCTTTCGAACTATCAGTAACATTTCGATGACTCGCATAAACGAAGAAAGTTATTCTTAATACGCGATTCTATTGCGAAGTTTTAATGACCTAATTTTGGTTGAAACATCTTCGAGAGAGTAACTAAATAAAAGATTTTCGTATCATACGATCGGCAGTAGAATCACATCGCCAGCAATACCGCAAACGATACTGGCTCTATTATTGAAAAAATGAGCAAAAGGAAAAAGAAATAGAGAAAAATAGAAGAAAAAACAATGCTAAGAAGTGCAAGATAGTACAATTTTGAATTGCACTATTGCATATTCGAGTAGTAAGAACAAGAATGGAAACGGATGAAGCAGAAAAGGAGATGAACTTTCGATTTGTATTTTTATATTGTGATTTATTTTATGAGTATCTAGAATGTTAGAATATGTATATGTTCTTTTCACAATTCTTTCATTACATTTGCTGCAAGAAACGAATAGCTTATTACGCATACGCGTTTATGGAAGAAACGTTATTAATGAACATAAGTTAAATTTTACCACACAATTCTTGTAGATAAAATATAAACATACATGAAGAATTGTGTTAACTATCCAGGCAAATTACTCTTGTAGGTAAAATATTTACTCAAGAACTAATATGCAATGCTATATCACAATATAATCATATAACTTTCTAAATATATGATTGTGTGGATTTGCATAAATTTCGACTATCTGATCTTTTTATTTAACGCTCATATAGTAATAAACATAAACACAGAATGAAAATCACAGATATATAAAATTGAATTAAGCGAAAAGTCAATCTAATTGTTGAGTAGCTTTGCTGTTTCCCGCGAATAGATATGTTTCTATCTAGCTAAATTTGATTTAGTTCTTGTTCTTATTATTTACTTAATATGACGATAAATAAGCGAAAGAAAGAAGACAGATTATATCTGTGGTTTTCGTTTAACCGTTTCTAAATGAATAAACTTGATGTTAATATTTCACCAAAATCTAGTTCCGAATGAAGGAGCTAGGATGAAAGACTTATTTCCAAATCATCCTCACAATTCATCACTTTAATTCATGTTTTCAAATAATGTAAGTTTATGTGTTACATTGTGGAGAAGTTTAGAATATAGAGTTTATAGGCACATAATCTTCATTTTTTAAATGAGAATATGGATTCAATGATCTGGAAATAATCTATTCAATTTCTTTAGTAGCGTTAAATGGATATATTAGTGATAGGCCTAGAAAGAATTTGTTAAATGATTTTATTGCAGTTTCATAGATAAATCTTTTTAATTGCTGATTGGAGTAGATTCTACTGTCCTGTATCAAAATCATTTATGAAAATTTAGATCATGCGTATATTATACATTAACACTTCACAAAAAAGTTCAAAAATGTTTCTCATGATAATCTTCAAATTTTTTATTGTTTGGCTATGAGTAAGATATACTTTTTTCTTATTTGCAATCTTTCTATTTTCCTTTTTTGTTACAAGAAAATGTTATATCTCATGCAAATCGCCATCTGGGATGATAATATTTAGTGCAATTACTGATAGTTGAATATACAAGATAATATTTGATCCAACTACTGATATAACTCATATAAATTTGCTGTTGTTCACGCGAATCCTATTTGCACGATGATAGATCGTAGAATCAATTATTTTAATCTGCAACAAGACATTCCTGATGTATCAATAATAGCTTCGAATTTCTTACGCTTACAAAAGGAATTATCTTAGATGCGATCATGCAAAAAGATTGAATTTCCCATGTCAGGAGAATTTTTGCTGATAAATTATTTTTATTTTCTTTCTGTTATTAAATAATTTGCAAAAAGGATATCACGAATTTTTAGTTTGATATAGAAATCGTTGGTAACAGTAAAAGAAAAGACACAGAAATATGCTATAAACAGGCAAAGTGTGTTATTTCCAAGAGTTATTAGTAGATTTCCGTGATATTTTCTTGCTTTGAATCTTTAAATCGAATCCTATTTATGCATTTATATTAATATTCTCATTAAACTTCGAAAATTTAGTAATAAAGTTACGTTCATTGTTAGAGAGAAGTTGGAATGGGTTTAAAACGAAATCTTAGAAAATGTGAATTCCAGCTCATTGCCCAACAGCGTACGTTGCAAGCTGTGCATTGAGCATTGCGGATAAAGACTGAGTACGTCTAATGACTTCTAGGAGGGCAGAAGGTGGGGGAAATAAACGAGCGGTGAAATAACGAAAGTTAAGCCCGCGTATTTCTTAAGTCGAGCTTTTATATAAGCCACTTTGAGAGAAAGACTTGTCAGATCGTGTTCCAATCCAAAGATAAAAGCGTGATGAGAAAATGTGCGTCGCGACGTCTTCAAAAGGTGTGCGTCGCTAAAGCGTATTTTTTACTTTTGTACGTTACTACACACCGTTGGAGCACGATCTCCCAACGAGGTTTTCAGACACGTCGTACTTGCGCATATCGACGTGCTCGTCTTCGCGTGATTATGTACGTTAGAACGTTGCAAAAGAAATTGAATGGAGAACGGAAAGGGAGCGAGAGCAATCTACGTGAAACACGATGTCGAGGGGATATGCAGTATTCTATTGTCAACAACACGTTTTAACTTTACGCACTAATATACTATTGTTATCTAATTTTTATCGAGATATTATTTATGTAAGTGTAAAACCGCAGTCTGCGACGATTCGATTGAAATAAGGAAATGACGCGATTAATCTCGTGACGATCGTTATCACGTCGTTAGCGAAGCGCACCATGGCGTGGAGATCTTTCAATCGTTCCATGCGTCTTGAAATTGAATCGAAGATGTGTCGAAATTCTCGAGGACGGCACATAATTCGCAATCATCCATCCGCCGTTTTACGCATGAAAAAGAACCGAGACGAACGATCGCAGACGCTCATCTCTCCTGTTGTTGGCGATCGCGCGAAGCTTCCGGAAGTGAGACATACGCTCATGAAAGTCTACAGGTCACGAAGACACGGTGCTAATTAAAAGTTCCAAAACCGATGTGCGCTCCGATGTGCGTGCGTGCGTGCGTACGTGCGTGCGTGCGTGGACACGAGATGAGAAGCGCGTGTATGAGAGAGTGAAGGAACGATGAGAGCAGCCACCGATGTTGATCGTGCAACTACACTCATCGAAGCACTATTCGAGAAAATGCGGTTTCGCATTACCATTAGAAATTGAATTTCCCCCGGTTTAAATTTTAAAGTAGTATTTTTCATTTTTATTGTAACGTTTTACATTAGAGAAAACCGTTTTTCTCTTACCGATTATATTAGGTATGACAATCTGATTTTATACGTGATCTAATTATAAGCCTTTGAAAAAGTATCTATATGGACTTCACATTCAGCATCGGACAAGGCATGAAAGAGCAAATCCGGCGACGCATTCTTTTATACTACTCGTGTGCATACAATAGATATAACGTTACATACAAACAAAAAACACAGAAACATAGCTAAGTGCCTACTCGTACAAACAAGGGGAGGGAAGGGAAACCAGAGCGATCGGTGAATAGTGTTACGGTAGCGACTTCTCCCCTTTTTGGAAGAGCATAGTCACCGTGGAAGCGAGCCGTTTTTATTACCCGACAATATATAAATAGATAGTTATCTAGTAAATCTTAGATTGATTTACTCAAAATGGTACTTTCGGTGCTCCTACTATATTTAAGGCAGAGAGAGAATATCGCTTTTCTCAATTATTTTATTTTTTTCGTAATGACAGAATTCGCACAGAATTTTTGTGATTAACGCATTATCTTTGGTAATAAAAAACTTGGTTTTTTTTTTATTTACAAAAAACAGCTCCCTAATCGTAAAAATTGGCAAGACATCTCTGGCATAGAATAATTGTAATGGAAATGCAGGTCTTGCTCGATTATGAAAATTTCTTACATCTTATTATAATAATTTTTTTATTAAGGTCCTATAAAGAAAGACCATTTTGAATCAATCAATCTACCATAATCTCCGGATTGCCGAGCGATCGTGTATATCAGGGTAACGACGGAATGCGAGCGATAAAGTCGAGTAGAATCGATTTTATATCATTAACTAGGCGCGCTTGATCTTGCGTAAGGAAATTTTGACAGCCGCAGGAACTTACGTCTCCAATTTAAAGCAATATATGTGGATCATCGTGGCGATATCGAACGTTTACGATTTGATCGATACGCTTGGCAGCCGGATTAATAATAATAAGAATCGAGTGTACACATTAGGCAGATGTAAGAATGGCGAGACAGAGAAAATTGACGACCCTTGATTCTTATATAGAAGCGCACCAGCTAGAGCATACATTTTATAAATCATGGTCGTTTAATCTACATATTGCATCCTTTATATACGACGGGGCCTTTTTACAGTTACTGACGATTATCAATCGTTGATTATCGACGCGAAAAAAAAAATGGATTTATCTTAATATGAAAAATAGATAACTGTGAGCGTGCTTTTCAAAGGATTAAGACAAAAGTATGTGAAGGTGGAGAAAACTGTACGCTTGTGCGATTAATCGACTATCAATCTTGCAAAATAAACAATTTATTTTTATAGTTTTTTTTAATTCTATCAAAGATCGTAGGTAGAAAACGAGAAAATGCAAGAAAAATTTGTAAAATTTACTAATAGAATCAAAACGAAATCTGGCTATGCGTTGAGATGATTATGTAGAAGAACATAATTTCTTTTTACGTTGTTTTGATACTTACATATATTAAAAGTATTTCGAAGATTTAAAAAAATAACCGATTAAAAAATCGCACAGCGTCGGTAAGGGCAATATTTCTCTAGTCCATTCTGCATCTTGCACAACTCGAACTGTAGTTACATTTACGATGTATCGTTGTAGAATTATAGCGTCGAATGGTATTTTAATGTATAGAAAACTGAATGCACAGAGTAAAAGAAGGAAAACGGAAACTGGAAGCGTGTGTGAAAGAAAGAATTGGGTAAAGAAAAGAAAGAAAATAGGTGAAGAGAGGAGCGAAGCGCGTAGAGTATTGTCTCAATTTGTTGCACAAATTACCAGCAAAAATCTACAAATTATCTGAAACTATTAAGCACTTTTAAATATAAAGTCTTATTAATTTCTTGAAGAGTGAAATACGTATTTTTTTTAGAAATATTTTTGTTTCTAGAAAGTCTATTCTCTAATATTTCTTTGTTAACAAACAAGCGTTATTCGTTGAGTTCTAATTATCAGACGTATCAGATTAGATCTATCTACTTACATATAATTAGCTGATATGATTAGCTGAAGATCGCAACGTTAAACCGTTCCTCTCTTTCGCCTGAATTTCATGAGAGACGAATTACACGGATAGGCATTGGATGACACATGAAGATTTGCATACAATAAAATTATTTATAACAAAAGTAACGAAACGGCAAAATCAATGCTCTCGCGAATACGCACGTGCATCAGGCCGCTTCGTTCGAAATGGTTCCCTCCTACGAGAACACATTCTAGAGGCTGTACTTGGCAGATATTTTACACAACTCGAAGTAGCGTTGTGAGAGTAGGATCTTTTGCATTGTAGATTTCATACACCATAAATTTAAAACACGTAATTCTTACAATTGTGCATTTTTCACCGCGAACTTATTTTCGCAAAATACATTTCTGTGGAGAGTCCGGATTCATGTACTATGGATTCAGGTAATACAGATGTTTTTTTACGAATCATCGACGCAAGTATAGTAGATCCCAGACAATCATGGCGAAGGCATCTCAAATTGTTTAATCGGATATACTTTCTTTTGTTTATATCCTTATATTAGAAAGACATAAATTTGATTACAATTAATGTAGTAGATTATTGATTATTCGTTAAATTTGTAGGAATATTTTGTTTAGTACGTTTCGTTCTAATGCCCGATGATCCATCAAAAAAATTCAGCGTTTACCAGGAGTACCTTAAAATCTTAATAAAAATCACTATGTTTTCCATCTATTTGCATCTATATATTTTATTTGTGACTAGCGTGTTCGATTTTGGTTCGTAAGCAATGTTGATAATTGGCGACTCTTGGTACGCATATTATTTTCCAATTAGATTAGTCTCTCGGCGACAATAACGGCTGTACTAGTATCAGTGTTTGAATATTATTTTGAATTAGCCACGAATCTCATTTTCGTAAATGTACGAATTGCTGATAGCTAATGATAATAGTACATCGGTTATTGATATCTTTCTCTACCTTAGAGTTGAGTGATTGAATCGTTTATTTCGAAAATTATAAATACAACATTAAAAATTGCATTAAAATTTTTTTTTTTTTTCATAAATTGTCAATTCTTGATATTGCAGAATTAAAGTTATATGATTTTCGAAATAAACGGCTCGATTTAAATGATCCCAGATGATCCCGATTCTGTCCTATCTTGCAATCTGGATTCGAGATTCTCAAATCGCATAAATCCCGAGACATTTGCATATATATTTATGAGCGATGCGAACAGTCCCCCTCGAATTATTACCCAGCGCAAATTATTTTACCCTCGTTTGTCATTTCGTACTTAGTCTTTCACGTCTAACTAAAGCCCGTAGAGATCCTTATCTGATGATTTCTTTCAGATCAAAAAGCGAAACTACCGAAAGCGGCGAATCTGTGCACAAGGAGGCTGAATCCACCATCTAAATTGAAAGAAAAAAAAGAAAAAACCGTCCTTCCATAGAATAATTCTCCGTTGTGTGCCTTGTCATACTTTAAAGAGAACCATACCAGACATGGAGAATCTGTTTCAGTACAATAAAACTACTTAATAGAAAAAAATAAATCAGACTGTTTGCTACACAGAAATATGATGTATGCATATTTGTTTTCGCGAACTCTCGAGTCCTGGACTATAATATATTTAATAAACGACTCACGATTTTCGTTCTTTCCTGGTGTTTAGGTGATTTCATTAAAATCATCAAATGATTCATAAGGTGATTTCGTCACCTAGAAAATGGGTGATTTTGCAAACTGAAAAGAACCAAGAATTTTTAATTCACATCTTTTACAGTACATTAATTAATGTATATTGTAAGAGAAGCATAAAAATAAACGAAATCGTAAAGAATAAAAATTGAGCAATAAATGCATGGCATTTATGACATTGACATACTTTCGCCATTTTCTTTATTTTTGATTTGTCGATAATTCGTTTCCCTTATATGGTTATTATTCTATCAAAACTTGAATTTTTTATTATATATTAATAAGTAGAAAGAATGTTTTTTAACTTACGAGTTATTGTGCAATATTGATAAGAACAAGATTAAATTTTCACATATGCTGTGATGTAATAATGTGTAACGTTATATGAACGTGTGGCGTTCTAAAACGGCTCTCTCTTATGTCATACATCACGTGAAGATCTAATGACTACATCTTAGATAATAAAATATTTAACAAGAATATATCTTGTAAAACATTAAGAATAAAATAAATTATGAAATTCATTCTTATTATTCTGATTAAAATTGACAATAATAATAATCGACAAATATAATAATAAAGTAATCATATATGCACGGTTAATTATGGTATATTACGACTTTTTGACGTAGAAGCAATCCCCTGTACATCGAATATCTTAATTATTTTCAATATTACTTTTTCATTATCATAAAAAAATATATATTAGCTGACAAAATCTAGTTAACAGTTTTTTAAAATTAGTTTTTAATTCTAAATTTGATAAAATCAATGAAATATGTTGGCAATTATATTCTAATAAAAGACCTAGACAAAAAATAGAATTTTCGAATACAATAATATTTAAATACTTGAATCTACAGCAAAAGGAAATTAGGAAAAACTATATATACCTAAATAAGATGTATTTTATAAGATGGGAAATACACCTTCGATACAAGCAAGAATATGGCAAAATGTTCTAGATTTTGTCGCCTTGTTTTGATGAGTGTATATTTGCGCGGTAATTTTGAGGAATCTCGTGCCAAGTACACACGAAGCGAAACCGTCAGTATTTTACGCGTAAACAGACAAATATCGAGGAGGACGTTCCTTTGTAGTCAAGTTAACACTTGCCAGCTAGGCCGGCAAAACAAAAAGCAACATAATAAACTCAGGATAGATCGACGATGTTGTCGTGTGGTCGTGTCTACCTGGTTTACCAGGTCAGTTATCATCCGTCGTAGAACGTCATTGTATAATTAGCGTGCTCTGGTTTGACGTCATTGTTCCATATAAATACCGAATGCCCGATCTCGGCCACCATAAACTCACGAGAGAGCTGCCTACGACGTGCTATTGTACTCTTAACAGACGATTCATATTGAGACTACTTCCTCTTTTGAGTAACGATATCTCGAACGTGTGGAAGTGATCGTCATTTTCTTATAAAGTATCGTCGATATAATCAGTATCTTCAAATATAGAATGGTAAGTAGGTATATCTATCTTGAATTTAAATAGATTCACGTGTTAATTGTTGCCGTTGAATGTACAATTTTTGTATTACGAATCTAACAATCTTTCGTATAATTTATGAAAAAAATTTTCGTGAAAATAATTAAAAAATAAATGAATTCCGCAATTTGTTCGAACGTTTGTGAAAATGTCAAAAGCAAGACCGTTTTATTCTAATGATATATTCATCCATATGTCGGAGATATATTTTATACCGTACTGGAGCATTTTTTAAAGATACCTAATAAGTTTTATTTAGAATAAAAATGTTGGGATTCTTCAAACACAGATTATCGATTATTCGCGAATCTTTAGATGTCTATCGATGCTATATGAATATAAAGGCGCTATCTTTTCTTCTTTTTTAGATGGCTATCACATTCATTGGTTTTGTTCTGCTGCTCGTCGCCTGCTCTTACGCATTACCTCTTAGAACGGCGAGCATGTATGGTTCTCCCTTGCTTGTTGTGCCAATAATCGTTCAGGAACTCGACGATTCCCGAGCTTTGATAAACGAGGAACCGATGTACGCGTTAGACGACGGCAACCTCAACATCGAGAAACGCAGTACAGAGGAAGCAGATGATGATGATGAGGATGATGATGATGACCTCGAGACCGCAGCTGGTACCAATGTTCTCCGTCCTCTCTTCGTCTATCGCCAGCAAGTCGCGTATCGAAAACGTGTCAGAGACGCTCGACGAGGTAGGCGAATATAAGCGGAGGAAGGAAAATCGATTTGGAGATTTCGACAGTTGAAACTGATTGATTATCCTATTTTGGTATTATCGGGAAGATAATACATTCGAGATAGGAGACCTCCATCTAAAGCCTTACTGGTAAAGATCTTTAAAATCTTGAAGAAGGATTGAAAAAGAATCGAGCTTGTGATGAGAAAAAACCTCATGAAACTTAGAGAAAGGATACGCAAAGATCAAAGAAAGATAGATAAATATAAGGGATAAAAAAGGAAATGAAGATATATAGCTTTGCATCAAGATGATTCGATTAAACAAAGTACAAATATTTGTTTTGAAAAATACCAAGCTATGATAATGTGGGTTTTTTATAACGAAATATCCAAAGCTTGTCAGGGACTGAAATAAAGCTTGCCGCTCGTGGATATTTCTGGGTGTATCCGTGAGCGCAGGAGAGTAAGAACTCAAGTTTATAAACAGCGAAGCGGAAGACTCGCGCCAATATGGAAATTTTGGGCGCAAATAAAACTGTTCACATGTCGACGAAGCTTATCGCTGAGATAAATATGTGAGGTATAGACAAAAATACAGAGAATCGGTAACGAAAAAAAAGTTTTTGTGTTGAAGAACGGGTGAACCTTAAAACGGTAGTAAGGGGTATTGAACTCGCACGGTATAATTATGCTAAAAGGTTGTGGACCTCGTTATTTCGACGAAAATTAACCGTGCAAATTAACAAGCGCGGACTAATCTACTGATTCAGGAAGGCCTTTTTTTTTTAACCGAAGCAACAAAAGTGACCGGAGAAATGAGGAAAGCATTTAACTATTTTACGATCATGTATACGATCTCTTTAAAAGATCCTGTAGGTTTAAGTCAGATTAAAGTTAAGTCTACAAGAGAGGGAGTTGATTAAAATAACAAATAGAATAACAGAAGAATTTTAGAGGAAGCGCCAAGTGTATGTATCTCTTTATAATGTAATTAAATAGCGATACTTTAATTGTAAGTCAATTATTAGTGAAAAAAGAAAACGTTAATGATCGAAAGCTGTCTACCAAAGTTGCATTACGCAAACAAGTAAATTAATGATATTGTGAATATTCAAATGTATGTACATATATGAACATTACATTGTGATACGATTTCTTCGAGAAAATGTTACGTGTGCAAATATATGACATTTTATAAATAAATGTAGAAAATTGATTACCTATATGTTTACTTCTTATTCTTGCCATAATTTACAAATAATGCATCATAAGAATTAATTTAATGTATTGATACAATGAGTACATTTTTCATCTCTTAATATAATTACTTGTCGTAGCGTAAACCTGTTATTGATACAATATAAGAAAATTAATAAAATATAGACTTGAGAGTAAAAATGGATCGAATAACAATAATTTATTATTTAATTTTATTAAAATATATTATCATCAGCTTTTACTGGTGAAGAAGTTTCAATTAGAAAACATTATTAAAATCGTTTCAGGCGCAATCTTGTCAAGATAATTAAAAATTACAATTCAGATGTTAATCACAAGTTTAAAATAATTTATTTTACATTACATTTACTGAAATATCAATATATATTTCTCTGTTTCTCTTATCAGGGATAATTTGTCATCACTATTTTTCAAGATCTACTTATAAATCTGGCTATGCATATCTAATTTTCCCTTAAAGAGAAGGGAAAGTACGAAACTCAGAAACTTCCAGATTTATTTTCCCGGAAATACAGGATATCTCCAATAGTTACGATAAGGTTCCCTCCTGTCGTTTGCTCGATATCTTTGATTTGGAAGCTGTCCTCGATAATACGGATACCGATACGGGTATGGTGGTGGATATCTATCTTCGGCTACGTCGAGATCGCTCTCAAGATTCGCACTCCGTTTCGATGAAATGACACTCCTATTCTCGTCATAATTGTTAGGCTCAACATCACCGGAGACGGTCTCGATCGATGCGAGATTCGAGTAATCCGCGTCGCCTTTTCCAGCTTGGCGAGTTAGACGAGCCGGTATTAAACTAGGATCCAATAAGATATCATACGATGACAAACCTACAGATGGATGTTCCTCTTTGTCATCACCTTCTCGATCTCCATTGTGTTTTAAGTGCTGCGTATCCTTGATATAGCTGCTGGAAAAGTCCCCAGTTGAAGTTGTGGATGCCTTATTAAAGTATAATGGATTTTTCGCGTGTTCTCCAACTTGGGTAGTGTTCTTCACGAGATTTTCATCGAGCAAAAGATGCTTAGTATTATTCTGCACATTCTTTTGTTTTAGCAGATCTGCCGGATGATTCTCAACATTTCCCACTTCATGTGCGTTATCCCACAAAGTTTCAATTGTCGTTGACGATCTTGTGGGCATTGATTCTGCCAGGATCGTCGCAAGAGAGCAGAGGCTGATGAAGATGACGCTGAAGCGTTCCATTTGAATCACAGATTTTCCGAATGATACAAAGACTGCAGCTCTCAATTGCCGACTAATAGCTCAAGTAAGTTGAAGCAAGTCTTTTATAGCTCGTTCTTCAAGACTCGCTGCTAAATCACTCGTTAAACACCATCGAGTCTCGATATCGTTAAGAGTGCGCTAACGATAAGTATAATATTTCTTCGTGGTCGGTCAAACATCAGTTGTTGAAATACTCCAACGTTCTCGTTACATTATTTCACAATCGTTTTATAAACTTGTAAAATGCAAGAAATCATATTTAAATAAAATTAATCACATTAAATAAAATAAATGTCCAACTTTCTGTAATTTTTCTCAGTTTTAATCTTTCATTAAAGATATTAAAATGTAAGAAATAAAATATTACTGGCACATATTATATGTTAAGCAAAACAAAAAAAAAGATATTTTATTCAATATGAAAATATATGAAAGATACAGGATTATAATTCGTCAGAAGTAATTATATATCATTGACGATTGTGATCTGTTTCTATGATCTTCATGATGCAGCATCCGCGCGACGAAGTTTACCGCAAGGTTGATACTCACGTTTATTAGCAAAGTAACGATAATTCTTTCAGCACGTCGTATAAAACCAGTACGATCCGTTATACCTTAACAGAGCTGGAAAATCCTTGGTGAAGTAGTCTCGTCGAAGCAACAGAAAGAACATCGCACAGTTTCGTCATCTTGATGAAAAACGACTCATCGGTACGTTCTTAGATCAATCGTTTGAAAAGTCCAATTTTCACATAGCAATTAACACATCGTATATAAATGTATGAAGAATATACGCTACACTTTGCGTCAGAGAGATAATTTCAATACAAAACTTCTATTTTAGAAAGATTATTTATAAAGTTGCAGAAAATATATAAAAAGTATATAATTTACTAAATTATAATTCTGTGATCATTTTCATTATTAATGATAAATTTAAATTGTTATACAATATAATATGATGGCACATAATTTTCTAACGACAAATCAATGTTGTGCATTAATATTTTAGATAGATTAATATTTTTTGAGTAATTAAATTTATTAAATTAAAATCTTAAGAAAGTAAAATATATTATAAACTTTAATCTATTTAAGCTTTCAGCTATAAAGTTTTGCCTTTTAATCGTATTTAAGTTATAGATCAAGACTTAAACAGCTTATATTTAAAAGACTTTATTCATTGCATTTTATAGTTTGAAAGTATCATGTTCTTTGTGACCTTCTTACTATTCGTGGGGGTATTGCACGCGAAACCTATTGAGTATGAAGACATTGCTAATCTGTTACCAACGGAACCTCAGACTACGAACGATACATTGGCCGCTATTGTGCGGGATCCGGTGGTGAAAGATGCTGTGCAAAATACGGTCGGCAATGGATCCTTAGCAGGCTTGGTAGTAAAGAAGAAAGTGTTTGTTGTGCCCGCTACTGAACCTACTAAGGTTTACATTTTATACATATGCTACTTAATTATTATGAATTATGAATATTAATTCAATATTTTTGCGCATCTATTCCACTAAAGAACGATGTTTAAGAATGCAAATAAATACTGCTGTTATTAACGATACTTGTTAATTATTAGTGTGATTATTAGCTTTTATTAACGATAACGAGTCACGTCAAAGCGTGATTAATCATTTATATAACAACAGCTCGGAAATGTCAATTTAGTTATCAAAAAGAATTACGTAATTTCGCTGTTGCAGTATTAATTATTGTTTCATATTATTACGTCAATTCGTTTTTGGTATAGAGATGAATAACTCTAGGAAAATAGAGAAGAAATTTGACTTATATAATATAATCGAATTTATGTCGATATCTGAAGATAGAATCTCTTTAAGGTGGTGTCACAACGCGAACAGATTCTCGTCGTTCCTATGACGCATTTAGAGGATGTACGGAAAAATATAACGGAGGCTGTAAACGCGGCAACTGAGGCAGATGGTTTGGCACTTACAGATGCTCAATCTTTCACCGAAAACAATGAAAATGGATACACAAACTCGGTAAAATTTGCATGTTGATACTTATCATCGTAACATATTTTTTTTAAATATAAAATAAATCTTTCACTGAAAACAATGAAGATGGATACACAAACTCGGTAAAATTTGCATGTTGATACTTATCATCGTAACATATTTTTTTTTAATATAAAATAAATCTTTCACTGAAAATAATGAAGATGGATGGATACACACAAACTAATTTAATTAATTGGTTATTTTCAAAAAGTGTTTGTCTAATATGCATTAGATCTATATCTCAAATAAAACAGAAATTTATTTCAAAATACATTTTCTGTTCTTATTTTAATGTATAGCCTTTGTCACGTAATATACATATTATATGTATAATGAGTTTTCCAAGTTTTGCATTATTTTCATATAAAGAAATAATTTATTTTTATTTACCATGTAACCAACTTAATATTTAATTTTATAACCGACTGGATTGCTAACATGGAAAAATCATCGCTGTGTTCCATGTAATTTACGAAGAAATCATCAAAGAATTGTATAATAATGATTATAATGACCGAACATATGCATCTTCCAGGAAGGCAAAGATATTTCGTCCTATGCATTGCAGAATGATAATTTCTACGAAGCAACCGAGATATCTAAAACTACGCACGAGCCGCTCTTTATCGATAACATACCACAAGAAATTCCATATCTCGTGGCAAACCCGAGACAGGAAATAGTGCCACCGGAAGATCCATCCGCAATATCGGTACCAATCATCGCGTTCCTCGATCCCGCAAAAATTTCTAATGAAAAAATTGACGTGCCAATTGCCGGAGTATTATCAAGACAAGATGGAATGTTGAAGAGTCAACTGGAGAACGGACGTGATGAAATTCAACGGAATGTTCAAAATTACGTCGATGAAAGCTCGTGGAGCGTAGATCTTAATAACTGGCGACTCAATTCGTCTCCTTCGAAGGTAAATCAATTTTTCGCAATATTTAAGACAATATTTTAAGTTTTTTATTTTTTAGGAACTATGAAATTTCGGTTAATCGATGGACAAATGGTATAAACGTAACTGTAAAAGCCATTGTTATTACTGTCTTCAATTATTGTGGTTAAATTAAAATGATATCTTGTATAACATGCTACTAGACGTTAGAAAATAATGCTGCAGAAAATTAAATCTAAAATTAAACTATAATAAAGACGTTAGAATATTTTATAGATAACATTTCGAAATTGCAATAACTTATAATCGTTTACCATCTATTTATTATAACCAATTGGATTAAAAACTTAAGCTATAATAGTTTGCATTTGAAGATATAAAAATAAATATATAGAAGAAGATTAAAAGAGATATTTCTTCATCATAGATGGAAGTATCATCTTCACCTTACGAGCCGACAAAACAGACCAAGTACGCGAACGATATTAATCCTGAAAATTCATTGCCAGTTACAATGTCTCGTGTTGATATTGTAACACCACTCTTTTGGACTTCGGATGCGGATATTAACTATCCCAAAGATCCACGCGACATGGAAGTCGCCGCGGATATTGTCTTCAGACCGCTTTTCAGATATCGACAAGAGGTACAAAGGAGATCTTATAGAAGGCCGGCTTACAGAAGATACAATCGTTACGATTCTTATCCGAGACGTGATCGATATAGACCACGATATTCCGACGATTATTATTAGTTTATTATTATTAGTTTATTATTATTACTGTATAATGGTAGTCAGTGTTCTCATTATTAAATGATTGATAATGTAAGTAAATAATAATCTTGCATAATATTGATAACAGTGTAAAGTTACAAACTACTAAATTTACTGTTTACTGCAATTTTTATCTTTTTAACTCGATTTTCTTAGATCTGTAAAATTTGAATGATAAAATGCGCTAGACTAATGTCTGACAATGAGTTATAAATAAATTATATAATATTAATAATATACCGACATAATTATAATTAAGCAATTATCAAATAAACAGTAAATTAAGTGAAATAAGTTATATTTCAGAAACTAGCTAGTTTTATGCTTTGCCATTTAATTCTTTTCTTCCTTCCAAATATCTTTATGATGAACGATGAAATATTTAAGTGAGCAATCGCATATAATTATCTGTTATAATCGATTTTAATTGACACGCAACTCAGTTATGCGTCATATTCAGAGTTAAACTTGACATTCGCGGAGAATATTATTGGCAGTCCTTCAGATATAAACACGTTTTCTCACATTATACATATGAAATCTTCAGGATAGAAAGTGTGTATATGTTACATGGTCGCGAATTTACCGCTAAAAGCGGAAGTTTTGGAATTAATTTAACATTTACTGGATCGTATATCGAGAAATTTAGAGATCGTTTATCTCCAAAGTGGCATATATAAAGCGCGCAGACATATATTCCAAGGCGGAATATGAAGGAAGTCTGTATACAGAAAATGTGTTCTGCCTTGAAAAATATTCGTGAATGCAGGTTAATATCTTTCAACTATTTTCATAAGAAAAATGAAAACCAGTGTATGTGCTCCTTTCAAAAGTAGCGCCGTATATACATAAAAAGTAGGATATGTATGCATAATTATAATATTTGTGATCGAACTCCAGACTAAAGTAATAATAGATTAATCTATAATCAGCGAAAAATGTTTAACAAAAAATGTTAACTTATTAAACTGCGCTTTCTATGACGAATTACTATTGTTGCAATTAATTTTATAATCAAAATAAAGCATTGCTTTGTAATAATAGCGAGTTGTTATATGTTTCTTTCAATGACATCTTCATCTATAATTATAACAACTTTATTCAATTAGAATTTCATGAATTATTTACATCAACATTTTAAATCTATTTAATATTAAACGCATAACTTTGGAGAAAATGTTTATAATAGAAAGATTCTTTTTTTTGTGTACGATACACATCAGTAAATCCCTTTACATTAGACGACAATAAAACTGCAAATGTTAGTCAAGTGTGCTCTTGTTAAGCGAATCATTTGAACAATTATTGATACTTACTAGGAATACTAGGAATTGACATACTTACTGGGAATACGGTAGAAATTACTGCCGTCTGTAGTAAACGTGTTATTATTAAGACCCTCGGGGCGAAACAGTTAGTCACTCGCTCTTTCATCTAATAATCCATTCATGCGACGCAAGACAGCGGTTGTCTTTTCTTGATTAGCGTAATAAATGCGTTCGTCATACCCCGATAATGACTTTAATTAAAATTTAAACATAAAACATCGTTTGAATATAAAATGTTGATGGTGCAAAGTACAAAACAGACTTGATTATTGTTTATACCCTACAGAAGAAAACGCTCATATAAAATGAAATAATTGCAAATATTTTTTTCAGCCTTTTTTTCAGCCATTTTTTACTAAAGAAATTGTAAGAAGAATTAGAAATGTTGAAAATTGTATAAAATTCAAAACCTAAACTCTTATAAATAATATCAGCATGTAGTTTTTTTTAGATTTTTTCACTGGTTAGTTTTTGAGAATATTTATGAGAAAGTTAAGATTTTTTTTTACGTCACAATAAAAATCTTATTGCGTAATTCTCTATATGTGTATTTTACCACGAAGCACTTGAAGCCAATGTATTAGAAATGTGACATAAAAAAATCTATCTATTTTGTGCTGAGTTTTTATTGTCCTATTTAACTAAATTTCGATTAAATATTTTTGATGTCGATTTATTACTGCGGATATATGCCAAGGTGCAAATTTTAATATTGCAAGAAAACCATGTGTTCATGTCTTTATAATAGAACTATTTTTAAATGAGAAACACTGTCAACATCACTGTAGAAGAGTGGGAAAACCGGTTACATGTGCAACACGTGTGAGTCGTATGTGCAAATGTTTAGCGATCAATGAATAGGTGTTTAACACTAGGTAAATTCACTGTGAACCATCAACGGAATGCCGGATTCTTAGTTTACGTTAGAAATAGTTCCGGTATCCGTATCATCACGAAATGACAAATCAAATTTCGTAATTAATTAAAGAAATCTCTTGAGTTCTCTCTATAACGGTGTTTCATTTTTAAAATAGTACAAAACTTATGAATCTAATTTTTAATATAGTATATTAAATTAAAGTTATTACTTCTATTGTCATGTTTATATTATAATATATAGCCCATTTCATAATTTTTTCATTAAAAAAATCAATCTGAGATATAACATAACATGTTTCTTAGTTGATTATTAATATTAGATTTGCATAAATAAATCTTATAAATCAGAACATCCTGAAACTATTACTTCGCAGAAATAGTCGAAAGTCTGTTCTCCTTTCCCCTTCTTCCGACAACTTTTTTCCATTGAGGGCTTTCACCCATGTTCATCTCGGGTTGCAAAAGGAGCACCATAAATTTTCGAGTCTCTTCACCCATTCGCGCGGTTCGTTTACGAAGGTGACTCACTGCAGTCTCGCAGTGGCGGGATTTTTACCGGGAACAAGACTGCTCTCGCTCTACGAATATGCATATCGCAAACTCCCGTGTGAGACAAACTTAATTGCGTTCTTCGAGATCGCAGACGGCTTACGTATATAACCGATGCGCGGTCGATCTTTCCCCTCAAACGCAACCTAAGAGTCCGAGTAAGAACTGGAAAGCAAGCCGCAATCAGAACATTCGCGATAGGAAGAAAGGAAGCACTGGTGTACGATGAGATTGACATTAACGGTAAGAAACAAGGATAACATAATTTATCTAACATTAATCTAATTTTCCAAACTCTATCTTCATCAGTATTTTTCTTCTTTGATTGGACATTATTCAGAATATTTTTCATATAATGCATCAGATTGTAATTATTGATGTAATAATACTTACCAATAATAAAAAAAAAATTATTGTTACACTACGTAATAACTTTTTTCTCGCTTTTTTATTTTTTTCTTTACCGCTTAACTTTACATAGTTTACATAATATAATTTAATACAAATTATTATGTTAAAAGATAAAATCAAACTATAATAAAAAATAATAGTAAAAATATAATAAAGATATATATATATATACTTATATATATATATACTTATAAAGTTAACAGCCAATTTTGCAAAACTATTCTTAAAAAAATAACTATTATTTAAAGATATAACTGTGTAATGCTGTATTTGCTACCAAGAATGCAATAGATTTGTCTAATTAGATCAATCATTGTAATTATATAATAATCAGATAAAATAAAAATATGATAATAAAATGACAAATAATATTAATTTTGATATCTTTCGACAATGTCTCCTTTTGGTTTTACTGCTTTTATTAATTATACATCTTAAATTATTATTTTTTATTAAAGCTTTATTTTAATTTTCTCTTTGCTTGCGTAAAGTTTTTAAATGGTTTCTTTATTCGCTTTGGTTGATAACAACGAGAGAAGTGTCATATCATAAAATATCTTCGTCAATCATCGTTAAAAGTGAAAGCCGTAAAAATGAATGAAATTCCATTTTATTATCTTTCTTAACAGATAGTAAAACACAGAACAAACAGGAAAATCATTAAATCTCGTCAAGTGATTTTCTGTGAGCTCGTGGAAATGATATTTTTTATTCCGACTGTATAAATGGCATTGGAGCAATTCGCTTAAGGAAACACGTAATCTTCCGCGTTTTTATTAAGGCATGATTAAAACTGTCATGCGGTAGGCCACAAAAGATAACATTTATATGTCGTTCTCTCGAGGGCAGAGATTATGCCCTCGAGAGAATTTAAAAAGACCTAATTGTTTTTTTACCTTAACATATAATAAATATGTATACATTTATTGATATCAACACTTTCTATCTGTTCTCTTTTTCCAATTAAAATAGAAAGGCATTTTTACTCGTACAATATTGTAATCTCTGTTCAAAAATAAGAACACTGTCAAAATTAACATTCTCACAAATAGTTAATAGCAAATTACATAAATATTACTATTAATTAATTTTTTCAGCTCTTTTTGTTGGCTGTCTCGCTGAATTGGAGCAGCGCGCGAGCTCGACAGCGCACAAATAACGTTATATTAAATTCCACCGATCGATCAATCGATCAACTAGATTACACGCAATCACGCAAATCTCCAGATGACGAGAGGTACATCAAGCGGGTACAAATCCACAATCAAATTGGATTGGACGGTAAAGTGCGAGGGATCCATTCGGATTCCGATGAGGAGGATAAACCGGGCATTCACGCGTACGGTCTTCCGAAAAAACATCTACAAGATAACGGTATAATCGAAAGATTGCAACTTGGAAATGATCACATTGATGAGACCTCGAAAAGTGGTCGATTGGTAAATATTGTCTTTAATTAATTAGCATAATATATTTCTGCATACGAGATTCAAATTTTTTAAATCTTTCATCTTATTATTTCATTAGTATTTAAAATATAGATTTATAACAGAATATAAGACACATATTATATTAAAAAGTTATGTTAAGTTTAATAAATAATAATAGTTAAAAAGAAAATCTAAGTTAATAATTTCTATAATTGTGCTATCATATTATATTTCATTAATTACAATTACATTGTCGGTTCAAGTCATTAAGTAAATTATGTTTAAAAAACTTATAAAACAATTTATTATATATATATATATTATATGTATATAATAGTTCAAAACACACATGCTGAAAGCTGTATTTTTTGTAGGTGGAAGCTTATGGAATACCGAAGAATAAGGTGGCGACCAATGGCTTTATAGAAAGACTGCCATTGTCAAGCACAGATCGTCAATCAGCTAAGTTAGGATCAGAAAACGAAAGTGTTAGAATAAGAAGGTCTGTTCGTACGGGATCTGAGAATAAGGTCGAAGAGAAGGTTGCTAGCGAGGCGGAAGATATGGAAACACAAGATACCAAGGTTTTCAGACCGCTCTTCGTCTACAGACAACAAGTAGCTGCCAGAGAACGACAAAAGCATGCGAGGAACGTAGTACATAGAAATCACCGGCATGCGACACATCAACCTTGTTATCATCGACAAGTAACTTACTGATTTTATCGAGGAAGAACGTGAATATCGATATATTCTTCATTCTGTAGAAGCTAAACTAATTAGATTTAGACTAATAAATTAGCAAATTCTCATTTCTTGATAACAAATTTGTAAAGAAGGTCCTAAAAATGTCTTTAAAAATCTCACTCTTTTAGATTTACTTAAAGAATTTTTATAAACTTTTTTGATTATTAATATTTATTAATATTTAATATTTTAAAGTCAAATTTTATTTTCAAAAAATGTTTTTATTTTACTCCATCTTTGAACTGTTTTAAAACATCTAGATTTCTCATTTTATGTATTATTGAGTCTTTGTATCATCGACTATGCTTAAATAATTACATTTAACTATCAATGTAGTAATGCTTGTTGCACATCACTAGAGTAATAAGATATGGCCTAAATATTTGAAACGATAAATTTGACAAGTAATATTTCGCATTTATGCATTATAGGCTGAAACCATGACCTTATTCTTTATGCACGATGCCAAAAAGTATTTTAATTTTAGATAATAATATTCTGATTTGTGTTTGTAGACTTACGCATTAAATGTTATTGCTGAATTTAGAGCGCTATTAAATAAATAAATTTTGTACATCACACAGGCATTTTCTTATTTACGGAGTTAATTCTCTTTTATATAACTTCAAATATTATCCAATTTTTGAAGAAGGCATATAAAGACCGAAACACAGACTTTTGCATAACGCATAATGCATAAGCATAAGAAAATTGATTGGTCCATATACATTTGCATATAAGAAAATTGACGAATCCATTATTTTTTTATGCTTATGCTTATGCATTATGCATTATGCAAAAGTCTATGCTCCCCCCCGTTTAAGAGATTGAATTGTTGCCGCTTTTCCGCGACTGATTCTCTCTTTTGGCTCAATTCGTACTGCGAGAGTAACTGTCAGCGCGAGAATTATAATTTTAACAACTCATAAACGACAGGTTGATTGATTTTATTCAAGTTATCTTGATGAGTGATGTCAAATAAATGTAAAAACATTAAATTTGATACATGTTATTAAAAATGTATAATAGTTGAGAATAAATGGCGCTTTGTAGTGTCTATAGTTAATGTTAAATTCTATCAACTATATGAGTTTGTAACGTACTGTACAGTGTATTATCTGTCAGAAATTTCGTAGCAATAATTCCATTAGCGTCGCAATCGAATTGACAATGTTCTTTCTTTTTCTTGCTAATAAATCTGCAAGATAAGAGCACGAATAAATACGAAGCAATAGGCTCCGTTTATGGAAAATTTTGTAAGCAAAACGAATAATATATGGGGAACAAGCAACAGAGAATGTTTTATAATTTTTAAGTATCTTAATTGGCAGTGACGGTTCAACGTTTTTTTATGGTATGCTATGCGTGATCATACAATGCGCAAAGAAATTTAAAAATAAAAATTACACAATTTAAAGTAAAGATTATGAGGAATAAAAGAAGCACACGTGCAAATAAATTTGAAACATTTACAAGTTACGTGAACGAACGAATTACGTGCCTTAACAAAAAACGGAATTGTATTCGTGGACGCACATTTGAGCTTGTTAACTCGCACTCTCGACGTTCATACGCATTTTGAAGCAATCTTTCTCTCGTTCGCGATCGTGACAGCAAAGCGAGGAACGCCAAACGCGCGATCGTTCTCTTCAATCACTTAATTGATTATTAATTCCGGCGCTTAACGAGAGGTTCAAAGCTATTCACTGACGCGTCTTCCCGCGCGATTCACTTATTCGGAGTAGAAATCGAAACTGAGAGGCGAAACGGAGACGCGATATCCGAGGTTATATCTCACGCGCCAGGCGGGACAACGATTCTATTAAGATTCGGATGTATCGCGCTTCGAAACATTTATTTCTCATGCACAATAATTCACTCACCGATCACGGCGTACTGCACGGAGACCCGTCAAATCACAGCCGGGAGGGTTGATACGTACGGCGCCGGCGGCGTTCAGTCCAGCACGACGTTCGGCGTTCATTTCATCCAGCGACGGCATCCCACTCGTGTTGCACTCGACACAAGAAGGAACGGAATATTCGGCGTACATTCAGCTTGCAACACACTCCGTAACCGGATATCTTTTCGTTCAAGAGAGAGAAATTACACGAGCGACAACGTCTCGCACCTCGCACCCCTCGCACCGTCGCGTCGTTCAACGTGTCACGTAGTAACTAGTAACCGTAGTAGTTGCGTTGCGCGCGCCACTGTTACCGCACAGTCGGATGAGACGTCGAGCGTGACTGGCTCGCGAGTCGAGCCCCCGGATCCGGCCAATCACGGTCCGCCGCTCCAAGCCGCCGGCGCGGCGGCATACCAGACACACCATACGACGGCGTACGTACTAGGCGCGACCATTGAACTTGAGAGCAGCGTATCTTCGAAGTCAGCGTGCGATCGATCGTTCTTGTCGGCGTGCGGCCTTGCCGCTTGTTTTCTTCGACGCACGGAATACCTGCGGAAATCATTCGATTATTCTCCCGATAAATTTCGTAACAGAGTTGTGAATAAGTGTCCGTGCTCCGCGCGTGCCCGGTCGCCCGCGCCGTGCTCCGTGCTGTGATGGATGCTGTGCGTTTCGGAACGCGCTGCTTCGTGCGATTGGCACTCCTGCTCCTCGTTTTGCGGGAAGTATCGACATCGACCGCGTCGACGCGCTCAAGAATTCGCGAGTGTAATCAAGTGTCTGTCGGAACGAATAACGAATGTGCCGTGCGAATCGCTCGCCCGAAACGGAGACGTCGAGGCGAAGATACGATGACAGTCGACAAATGTGAGTGATTTGCAGTTTCATTGTGCATTCGCGGGCATCGCGGGCGATAATCGTTCGTCTCGCCATGTATCCGGAACTCTCGAATAGTGTCGTGCTTTGAACGCTGTGTCGGAATTGTAGTGCAATCTATCTCCGATTCTCTTCGAAGGGGGAAAAGAGGGCCGAGTGACAACGTAAAATCGTATCGAGTGATTTGAGTGATAGCATGCCGCCGTGATGCAACGCCCGTTCGTTAATATTTCTTATTTTCGTGTATTTCGTGCCGCGTATAAGTCAATGATCCGCGACTTCTCGTTGTGCGAGGTATTAAATGCGGGTTTACATTCGCGAGATTTATCGTGCTCGATCCCGTACTGTGCGTGCGATATTTAATTTTAATTGTATTTTTGATTAATCAACTGGCGTGTCTTTACTGACCGCGTTCACTTGATTCGCGTAGTGTAGTGTCGCGCCGGGTTACCGACGTCTTCGAACATTTCGTCGTCGTTAACGTGACGCGGTGATGAACGCGGAATGAATCGGGGCAATCGGCGTCGCGATTCTTTTCAAACTTTCACGGAACTGCACTTCCTTCCCATGGGTACGACCTTGGCAAAATTGTTCGTTCTGCTTGAATAAAAATCTAAAGACGGGAAAGCTAACGTACCCTTTCGTCCGCCGATTTAATTAAACAAACGAACCGCAGCCGGTTCGTCGCGTTTGCTTCGGGAGTGTCGTATAAGGTATAAGTATTCGGACTAAAGGACTTTTTCAAAGTCTATTCGAATGGACTTTATAAACGGGAGTGTCGTACCAGTATCGCGCGTGAAAGACTTTTACTGATAATTAGTCCGCGTGCGATTGTAATTTTTTAATTTATTATCCGCGAGTGGTTCTCGCGAGTGCAACCTGTGCGGTGAGAGGAGGAGGAGGAGGAGAAACCTGACGTCCTGAGAGGAGGAGGAGGTTCGAGAGAGACATCGGGCATCGGCGGAGCAACCTTGGGGTAAGTATCATCTCTTAGCTACATATAAAATTAATAAATTTATTTCCATTTATTTAATTGAATTACTTTATCTTGATAAGTTAAAAATAATTAAAAAAAGAGAAATTATCTAAAATTTAATTCTTGTAAAGATCTTTTTCGGTAAAGATAATTGTATTGCTAAATATTTTATTGAAAGACAAATTAGAGTACGTGTAAGAATTATTTTTTGAAATGTTGATTAGTTTAAGCGCTTCTTTAATTTGAATCTTATGTTTGTATGTTACAGTATCATCGTAGCTACGTGGCTGAGTAACTCCGCCTGTTGCGCATCGGGTTGGTAAGTCAGAATTTCTTTTTATTTGATTGAGGTAACGAATCTACGATTAAATAAATATAGAGCAAATGTATCTCGATAAATGCCAAATTATGACAATAAATTATAGTATAAATTTATTACATCTCGTAGATCCGTTGCCTTAAAATGGATGGGCTAAAACTAATTATGGCAAATATTTAATCTTGGTGTCACCTGTTTATTGATGTATTTGCGATTGTGCTTGAGAAAATATACTCGCACACTTCGCACACACCGAGCTCGTAAAAAACTCGTATTATCGTTTATTCAATTATGTTGACGAACCGTCGCGTTCTATGTAAATAATTTTTAAATAAAATTTTAAATGTTGGATAAAATATATAACAAAATATGTTATTGAATCAGAATTTTATTTCGTAAATTTTAATAAGTAAAGTACATGATAAATTAAATTTTCGAAATTTTTGTTACGTAAATTAATTCTATTTATAACTAAAGTAATAATTTTAAAAATATACATTTTTTATTTAGATTTTTTTATAAAATTATTTTTATATTTTTCTTGAACAAAAGAAAAAATTAAAAAAATTATTAATTAGTTAGGATGTGTTATTTATACCCATCTATTCTTTTCCATATTTATCCAAGATTAAATATTATATAAATCGATGCAAAAAAAACTATATATAGATATATAATGAATAAAAAGGGTAAGAAATATTTCAATTTTATTATGCAATTTATTTTATAAAAAGCGCGATAATGGTTATTAATTACTAAAATTTATTTTAACAAAGGACCGATTTTACCTTAATTTTTTGTAGCCTATCCATCTAGGTACTTTTATTGAGAAATTGGCTTTATGCCAGTCAAATAATATATATGTATGACGTGAGATTGTAAATATTTTGTCGAAAAACGCTGAAACTTTTTAAATTACTTTAGAATTGACCGTATAGTACAATTATATATTCTATTTTGAAGTAATATATATGAATATATCAAAAATAATTTTGATATAGAAAATGAAAAATATGACGAGACACATTTATATCGATATAAAAGTTTATAAAGATTTGCATATATTATTCAATTATAACAACGCGATTATTCATTAATTGTAATATCTAATTATAATACCAATTGTGCGAGAAGTTTTTTTTGGATCTCACGTCATTTATTCTGTATATATCTTACTTGATACATTTTCAAGATGCGTACCGCATAAGCAAACGTGCACAATTACGCATCTTCATATTTTCGCGGTCGGTTTTTGCGGTCGATTTTCACGGTCGGTTTTTGCATCAAGAAAAATTTTCCATTATTTAATTTTTTAATTTCATCCACATTATATAAATTTCAATTTTTCGCGGAATATAATTGAGATTAATATTCATATAACGCGAAGTAAAAATTTTCATATAGTTAATTACAATTCCAAATTAAGAGAACGGGTCACAAAGAAATGGTCAATCCGTATTCTCACGTACATAACTGAACTAGTGATAGCAATATTTTTTATCAATGTTGTACAGTTAATTTTTATGAATTGATATTATTTTGTAAATTAACTTCTCGGTGTGCATTTTTCGATACAATCGATGGCATCGATGCTCGCTAACTCGCATATAATCCGAACCGAACGTAATGTTATCTTTTGATCATGATACTGATCCAACAATGGAAGGTATTTTTTCCTTCCTATTGACCTGGTCGAAATGCGACCAGATTGTACATGGCCAGGAGACAAAGGTAGGTCTGATCTGGCCCGAAGAAAGAAGATTGGTTACGATAAAGTTCAACATTGACCACAATTGACCACAATACATAAGGTAACATACACAGAGAAAAATAATCATTCTGCAGCCAAGGAAAACACTTACTTATTTTATTTTATTTTTTTTAAGTTAGTTTTTTTACAACAAATAATATTTTCTTACTAATAATTTCAAATATCTTGACACAAGTCTTTAAAAATCTAGAATATTGTTTTTTAGTGAATGTAATACTTACAATGACTTTATGGTAGATTTGCGGATACTTTAATCTTATCAAATACTTAATCCGTAAATCTACCATAAAGTCATTGTAAGTATTACATTTACTCAAAACAATATTCTGATTTTCAATGTATCAAGATATTTGAAAACCATTAGTAAGAAAATATTATTTGTTGTAAGAAAACTTACAAAAGAAATAATATAAAATAAATAAGTGCTTTCCTTGGCTGTAGAATGATTAGTTTTATGTGTGTACAAAATGATTCGATATATCTGTTAATTTGCCCAAAGGAGGGCTACTTTCTTTATATGTCCTCGCATACAAGTGAGGTTGGAAAAATCCTAATTAAATCCCACACAATCGCGCGCGTGTTAAAACCCCCAATCAGGTCCCTTATAAATCGCGTTGCGGTATTAGATTTATATTAGATTGTAATACGGGTAGGTAGGGAAATGGTAGGACTATAATACATCGGAATACGGGTAGGCACACTGAAAAAAAATTTGTTAACTTGACTAAATGCATTCAACTTATAAGTATTTTTAAATTGAAATATTCAAATATTTAAATCAAATTAAATTTAATGTTAGATTTAATATGTCATATTTAATTTAAATATTTAAATATTTTAATTTAAAAAATAGTAATCAGTTGAACGCATTTAGTCAGAACACTAGGATCTTTTTGATCCTAGTGTTGCTCACATAAAAAAAAAAATAAATTTTGAAATTGTAATTCAATAATTAATAAGAAATGTTAATAATCACATATTTTAATCGTGAGAATTTTGTGTTATTGTACGCATACCGAATGTTGCATATGTAATTTTATGTCAAAAAGAAATATTGTAAATAATTTTATTGTGTGTATGTTATATTTTCAATTTTATAATGTAACTCTTTTATAATGTTGTATATATTATATAATGTTGTAAAATAAATTGTAGGAGAAATAAAATAAATGATAAAAATGTAAAATAAATGTATTGTAAATAAAAGAGGACCGCCGATCGGAATCGACGGGGGTGGTGGTGGGCCTCTATAGTTTGATCTGTTTTTATCGGATGTAATCAGATAAAAACAAGGTCTCATATATCAGAGAATATTTAAAATTTTAAACTTTAAATTAAAAATTTTTTATTTTAATTTATATATATGTATAAAGGATTTAAGGGGTGTAATAGTATAGTGTAATAGTAACAGTATAATATTAAAGCTAAATAGCGCGCGCGTCTGTGATATCTAGTCAAATAAATGTTTTATTTAATTAGGGTGAAGACAGGTTATATAAACATGCTGAAAAAGATCGATTAATACAAATTAGAGTCGTGTGAAGTTGTAAATTCTGGTGTTTAACCATTGATGACAAATTTGTTAATTGACAGCTGTGTACTGAATGAATATATAAATCGCACGTGTTATAATTTTCTTTTCATAATACACTTAATAATATTCTCTAAATTTATAATAGATAACAATTAATCATGTTATTTTAAAAAAAGACTGTATTCCAAAATGCTTTAAAGTAATTCTAATGTTTTGATCATCATTTAATGATACAGGCTAGATTTCAAAATCTATTTGTGTAAACATAAAAAGCAAACGCAGCATAAAAATACAATACGTAAAAAATAATTTTCTTAAGAAATGTGAAATTAAGAAACCAAGTAAGTAGAACATTTAATTGGTTGACTATTTGTTTAATTTATGTATTAACTTTTCCTCGTATTTTTACATGTACATATAACGCGAGAATATAAATATATCTCCTATATTTATTAAACATTAAGTTGTTCTCAGACTCGTTATGATATATTAAAAACTTAAATATTAAGAATTTATTGTAAATATATATACATATATCTAAGATACAACTAACTTATACATTTTGTCTGCATATCACATATCAGCATGTATAAAAAAGTATGGACTGTGTTCGAACTAAACAAAATTGTTTCCATAATTGTCATACATGTACTCGACTCATTATTGTTTCTCGTGTTATTACCATTCATGGTTTGGGAATGGATTTCTGAAAGACCATACATAATAACAATCGTAAGGACAGTCGTTGAAGTAAGGTTTGATAATTATTTAATATTTTGGATATTAAAAAGTCAAACATTTAACAACAATTTTCTGATTAAAAAAATTTTTTTTATAATCTGTTTATTATTTATATTTATTATATTACATATATATTTTTTAAATTAATTTCAAACTTATATTTTTTTGCAGGTGACGTTAGAGCTGATTATGTGGATTATCTTTGCTGGTATGGCAATACTTACGACTGTGATTTGTATATTTGATGATGTATACTGCAGCAAAACACATTACGATAATAATCAGCAAAAATATTTATACGTTACGGAACAAGATAATAATGATCAAAATTCTCATATCATAAAGTCTCCAAATTTTGAAAAAGAGAAACATTAAAATATGCAAATAAAGATCCAAATTGTTTTAAATTGCTTTGATATAAAATAAAAATTTTTATTTACAGCCAATCTAAGCTTTCTTTCTGAACGCATCTCGTATTATCGCTATTTTTACCAATAATCAATTTTGCATCAAATTTTTAGCCGTAGATAAATTGTTTCGCAGCCGGTACTTATCTTTTTATAAATATGAATATATACATTTTATCATTAATTTCAACTTGCTTTTTTAATTACATTTTATTTAAAATGTTAATTTTTATTACGGTAAATTAGAAAGATTTATTTACGTAGAACCCGTGGTATTGATCTGTATGCATTTCATATGACATGTATGTATCATATCCTGTACATCATTATCATCGGTCTCCATTATTCGCTTCCTCGTTGCTAAACTTAACCCCTATTAGCTTCCTTCGTACCACTCTGACCCTTGTTACCCTTTGTCTCATTATTTATGACTCCTATTTCATTACGCAATGTCTCTGTTATTCTTCTTCCGCATAATTTCTTACAATCCCTCTTGTTATCGACTCTATAATAATATCAATCCAATATATAATCTAAAAAGAATAACGAGAACTCTGTAGTCTTTTCCTTCTCTCTTTTCTTATTTGCTTCTCTATTGCTATTTCTTCGTGGCATTCGAGCAACATCTGTTGGTTAAGTTCGTTAAAACAAACAAATTGTTGGTTAAAATTAAGCGTGATTATAATTACTAGAATACAACGATCACGCGGTTATGTCATACTTCGTGCAACACTTGCAATTAATTACACGCAAACCTAATTATGATGCATAACGCAACGGGTACCATGTTAAGAAGACAGGTATATCAATATCATTGCGCATGTTGACGGCGGCAACCACAATGAAATTTGGGTCCAAATACACACACACACACACATTTGCAAAACATTACATTACATTATGTATGATACATAGCATTTGGATCTAAATGTCATTGGTCGGCTACTGCGCATCTCGATATTGATATACCTTGTATTTTTATATCATGACAGATACCTAATCATGATGCGATAGAAGAAAATAGAAGCGTACAAAATTACGACACATTCGATGCCTACAATAGTTCATAAATAAAATGTAAATAATGGAATTGCACATGGACAATATATTTTTAAATTTTTAGATAAACATTTTTAGACAAAAATTAAAAGATATTTTAAAGTTTGTAATTTTTACTTTTATCGCTATGAGTGTTAATTGTCTAAATTTTTTTGAAAACACAGCAAGGGGTCTTTTGAAGTCTTTATAAAACAACTAGAATTTTTGCAAATCGCACATATATTTGGCTTTACATCCAAATTTTTATGATTAAAGCAAGGAAACCGTAAATTAATCACTTACCAATTATCACTCATTATCAGTAAACATGTTTGTAAAAATGTAAGCATAGATATATATCGAAATGCGATTCAGGCATGCTAAGTTTTTATGCTTTTGCTGTGATTTTAAATTTCATACAACTCAGAAATTTCGAGTAAAATTTGAAATCAAAATAAAATCACAGAGAAAATAAAACTCTACTGATTATACATACATATATGTAATATCTTCATAAATTTTTTGTTAAGATTTAAGTTTGCTTAATACTTGACTAATAAGATTGATTTCATATACATTTTTAAGCAATTAATTTTTTATTTAAAGACATATACACTTTTAAATATTTTTTTATATACTTAGCATACGTTTTTCATTTTTATAAGATTTTTTTCATAAAATATTAATTTTTTAATAAAAATAAAAAAACTATTTCAATATTTTCAGTATTTTAATTCCTAACATTTTGTGGCTAATTGCATTTCTTTACTTCTAAAAATCATTAATACCCATTCTGTGTTTTTAGAATACTTACTACATTTGAACAATATCCATTAGTTATATATTTCTCCCATTATGAAAGATTGCATTAATCAGTTTATACAAGTATTTAGTATATAATCCTTTATCTTTGATTCCACCTCATTTGTTTTGATTTTAATTAAAACAAACGATGTGCCACGACCAGCAGCACATTTTACTGCTTGATAATCAATTCGTTTTCTGAATGCTCTATCAATTTGTATGTTTATTTGAGTGTGAGTAAGCGCGAGCTGTGTGTGTGTGTGTGTGTGTGTGTGTGTGTGTGTGTGTGTGTGTGTGCATGCATGCGTACTCTCTCGCTCGCTCTCTCGCTCTCTCGTTCTCTCGTTCTCTCTCTCTCTCTCTCTCTCTCTCTCTCTCTCTCTCTACCTCCCTCTCCCTCTTTCTTCCTCTTCTCTCTTCCTCTCTTCCTTTTTCCTTGCCCTCTCTTCCTCTCTGCCGGTTAGTCTCATCTGCAACATCAGAAATTATTATTCGTGTATACGTATCGGTATTCACTTACATTGTATAACTTAAATAATATTGTATGTAGATATATTGTAAAAGTCCCTTGAAGGACAAAATCATAAATATGTGCGTACGTATGACTGAAATCTGAAGAAATGTTACTTTTGCGTAATAGATCTTGAGATCTCGAAATTCATTACACTGATTTTACTCGCACTGATCGTAATTGAAAGCTTACGTTGACATTATATAAGAAAAGTGCCTTTAGATTTTTGAATGCAAGTTTAGATCCATACTAGAAATCCGAGATCTTGGACAGAGAAAGAATTGATCAATCACATTGGTCAATTAGCCGAATTGTTCAAATGTGATTGATTCTTTCTCCGTCCAAAATCTTAGACCGATTTTTAGCATCGTGGATATAAGGCTTAATATATTTTATTTGAAAACTTTGACATTCACATAAAGAATAATAAGCTTAAAATAACGTCTCGATGTTTATGCTATGACGTAGTCACATGGTTGCTCTATTTATTTATACTTGATTTTGTGACGCTATCACGTCGCTTGATAATAATTATCTATTTCATTATTTTATCATCTATTAAATATAAAGTATAATGCCTTCGTTATCTTAATATATACTGGTTTTAATACATGTACAGTATATGATAAAAAAATAATAAAGATAACATTTTTTTATATTAATCAAAAGCGTCTTATTAAAAAACAGATACAATCTTCAAATTTTCTTCAATTTCGCTCATACAAGAAGTAAACTTGTCATGTCAATTATATTGGCGCGAGACACTGCCGTGTCTCTTGATAGCGTGCTCGTAACATATAATAATATCATTTCATGTAATGTCATCTTGTATTTCTCGGAATAACGGACATGTGACAATTAAAGATTAAGTAATCAAACGGTGAATTAAACTGATCACTGTAGACATTATTTTTAAAACGTTAACAGCTGCCACTGTATAAAATATCACAGGTTCTCATATTTCCCTTGATATTTAATTTGATTTAATTTGCAAGTTTGTAGCATTCGTCTTTAAAGCTTATATCTTTAAAGATAAATTAATCTTGGATTGGAAATTAATTTTAGAATGAGATTTTATTACTTAATAAAAAAACTAAAAACAAAGATTGCATCGTATCCAAAATGTTTAACCAGTCCATGACTATAGATGATGATTATGCTTCCTAAATTTCAGATTGGTCAATATAAAATCATTATTACGTTGTAAGAATATTATAAAATAAAGTTTTTAGAAGAAATGTTTTCAAATGTTCTGGAATTACAAAATTCTTCTAGTGATACAATGGGTTTGTTTTCTATTGCTGAACTGGCTGCACTAGTTCAGAGTTAATCTTTTTCCTTCCAATGTGGAGTAAAAAAGATAAACGCAGCAATAGAAAACAGACCCATTGATCGCGACCATAGTGAACGCTACAGCCGCAGTAACTGTGACCTTTGATAGTCCGACCATCGATTAAATTCGCGTGACGGAGAATGAATGAAGCGACTTTAGCGATAGGCCTGGGCACGTATTATGAAATTTTTCGGAAACAATTCCCATCGGAATCTATTCCGAAAAGTTCCACAATACGTATCCTGTTCTAATACAATCAGTTGTCGGAACGTATGGTTCAATGAGGAGAATTCGTTTTCGAAAAAGAAATTCTCTCATTGGACCATCGGCTGCGTTCCGACACTCGACAGCGACGTACGACGCGTTGTAGAACAGGCCTAAGCAGCGTGTTTCAGCCATAATCTAGAAGACCCGACGCGGTACACTCGTTCCGATAATCTGCAACGTGCCCCACTCGTTCCATGCTGCCGGCGAGAAACGAGCCGGGAGTTCATCGCTTCATTATATGACGCAGCATATAGTCCCGATAAAACTTCCTACCAAGCCATGTGTGAAAACGCGGTCGAGTCACGATAAGCGAACGTGCTTTAACGTGTACTTCGATTCTAGTTGATTGCTGCTGGCCGACTCATTAATCTTTTTTTTTCTCGTCGCGTGTATAACGTTCTCCTTCTTGTTGTTGTATGACATTCGAGGTAAGAGCTGCATAGAGAATATTAATCGATACCAGTCGGTACTAGGCGTCGCGATCCAACAGTTCAAGATCACAACCGGATTGAGTGTGAATGCGTGAATACGTGGATAAAACATTCGTCTTAAATCAAAGTGGAATTTTTGAATCTGCTGAAAAGGAACATTATCATGAGATACGTCGCGGCACTCGATGTTGGCACCACTACGGTGCGTTTTCACATCCTGAATGAGAAGGCGATCACGGTAGCTTCTTCGACGGAAAAGGTTTGTTGCGATTAATTCCTTATATAAAAAACTCGGATGATAATGGAATTGGAATTTGTAATTGTATTTGTATTTGAGTATGTAATTTAAATATTTCGTATGGTGAATAAAATTGAAGCTAATTATAGTAATGTATACAATTTTTTAATCCTACGAGAGATTAAGAAAGATAAGAAAAAAAGATCCAGAAGATATCACTGAAAAAATTCGATATCACCAGTATATCTGACATCATTATTATTATATAGATTTGTTGTTCTCTCTTTCTCTTTCTCTCACCGTTATTCTCTGATATAATATATTTCCGTAAAATGTTGTATTTCGCATTATTAGAAAGTTAGTAAAAGACTATTTTATTGTTCTAATAAAATGCGCTGAAATAAAATTATAATAAATTGAAATTAATACTAACATGACATATTTATGCTTTTCTGTAATTTGCGAAATAAGAAATGAATAAATGTAGTTGGTTATTTTTATCTCTCTTAATTTTAATCTCGGTTTTTGTACGTTGTTATGCATATATACGACGTTTTGCATACGTCGCGTAATAAATGAATAGCAACTTTTTTTTAACTGCGGAGCAATAACGATGTCTTTTTCGATGAATTTGTAATGAATATCTGTGCAATGACGTAATACTTATTCATTACCTGAACAGAATTTATTTCCTGTTAGAAACAGAAAAAGAATATTATCTCTGTAATTCCAAGCGGTACAGTCTTGCTATTTATCTCTGAATTACCTTGAAACATGATAACATTTTATGCCAAGTATAAATAGATTTATGAAAAATGCACATGTACCGCCACAGAAAAGATATATTCTTTTTAAAGTAAACTGATTACAGTTTCCCTCGAGAAGCGCACAAAGTATTATCCAACATTGTAGATACAGAAAGAAGCGAAAGGAAAATTAAAGTGCTTTCAAGGTCATACAATTCATGCAGTTATTACTGCAGTGTAAAGGTGCTTCTTCGATCTGCAAGGATTAATAAAGTCAGATATAACAGAACTATACTATAGAACATCTCAGAGTAGTAGTATGAAGGCCATTACCACTGAGAATACTTTCTATTTCACAATCGCAGAACTTTCCAGATCTGTATATAATCATAATTATTCGAGCAGCTAATATAGCAATTTGCAAATAAACATTATTATTAAAAAATAAAAAAAAAAATAATTTTCAGCAATCTGCATACGTAAATAATCAATTGCACACACATTATAAAAATAATTCCGTGGCAATATACATACTTTAGCTCATAAAAAAAAAATTATAATATTATATTATATTTGATATAATTCGCATCAACATATTTGTTAAGTCTTCTTATTACTAACATTTTGTATTTATTATTATTTTGTATTTATATTATTTGCAATAATTTTTTGTTTATATTTATAATGCATTTAAAAATCGATAATGCATTTTAAAAATCAATTTTGTTTTCTAAGCAGATTGATAGTCCACCTTTTTTCTTTATTATCTTCTTTCTCAAACTCCTTACGAAATGCTTCATTATTTTATAAAATAATAGAATATATTTATAATCCAAGAGTTAATAATTAAAATATTTAATTTAAAACTTATTAATTTAATTTAAAACTTTTTCTTCATATTTTCCTTCAAAAGAACGTAAAAACAAATGTTAAGCTGGAACTTCAAAGTTATTATGAAACAAAAAATAAAATAAAAATATATAAAAATAAAACTTTACTTTTTCAAATTTAGATAAATCTGATCTATCCAGAGCCTGGCTTCGTGGAGATAGATCCCGATCAACTATGGGGAATTATAATAAAAGTAATCAAGAATACGTTAGACCGTAAGTTACCAATAGCATCATCTTTTGATGCGGACTGTTAATTTAATAAACTCTTTCTTAATCATTTCTTAATAGTAATAAACAAAATATCATGTGCACATATCTGTCCTGCGACATCTATTTCTCCTTCTAATAGGATGTGACGAACGAAAACAGGTGTACATACATAAAAATTTAGAATGTATCAATTGTTTTTTGAGAGATGCACGGATCTTCTCGAACTCCACGATTCATAATCTGGAATGGATGAACGCAGAAAAGTTTGGTTTCACGCATTTTCAGTCGACACATGAAGCTTCAATTTGAGCCGCGATTGATCTAATAATCAATTAATTATATAAATTGGGAAACTTATAAAAAGCAGCATCTTAAATTTTTTTCTGCTCACTAATTAATTCACGAATAAGAGTAATAAATAAGACTGATGAATTTTCATTCTTCGAGTAAGATCAGCGTTGGCTGAGTTGAATCTTTGGCTACCCGTCGAAAGTGTGGCAAACCTCATTTCTGTATTTCGATCTGTTATCTAGATATGTTCACCGTAAACCGAGATGACGCCAATCGGATGCATCAAAAGTAAGAAATAATAAATGCTTGTTATTCATATATAATTTTGTTTCAATTAAATTTATATTTTCAGATTTTTTCATCCTCACTCAAGTCGCATATCTCTTTTAATCAAACAAAAATCTTTACTTTACATATCGATATGACCTAGCCTACTAACAGAGTGCTTTTTCTTTTTCTTTCTTAAGTAAGAATTCATGTATCTTTCTGAGGGTATCTCATATTCCAAATATTTAGCTATGTCATATTTGGTTTATCATCCTTGTTCACAAAGAGAAATGTAAAAAAAAAGATATGAAGAAGAAATAGAGATAGCCTTAGAGCTTCGAATACCACCGTACCCGATCGACTGATATATCCTTTATATATTTAGTTTGTTTTCTATGTTATCTCGGAACTTATTTTTCGTTCATAGCGTTGATTACCTAGATCAATACTTTATTTATGATTGCAGATGGCGAGATCGACCCGAAGAATATTGCTTGCGTTGGAATTTCATCGCAACGCGCTAGTTTTATTACTTGGAACATAAAAAGTGGAAAATACTATCACAAGTAAGAATACCACAAAAAACACAATAACGGAGTTTTCGATGAAGATATTTCGGTTTGAACAAAATTTCATGATTAAGATTACGATTGTTGTTTCAGGTTTATAACATGGAAGGATCAACGTGCAGCCACCTTAGTCGAGGAATGGAACCGATCAATAACGATGAAAGGTTTAAGAATGGGCGCGAGTATCTTGTACACATTTACAAGAAAAAAACGATTTCTGGCTGGCAGCGTGCTGAAATTTATGAACATGCAGGTTGAAATGCTTTACCAGTCAATACTTTGTCTTGATTGTTCTTGATCTCGATCATGTTAAATCATCGTATTTTATCAAATTTAGACTATTAATAGCATAATTTTGCAACAAAATTTTTAGATTTTTTTCAAGCTTTTACGAATAATTATTGCTAGTTTGGGATCTTAATTTACTTCGCTTTGATTCATTATAGGTCACTTTAAAATTAGTGTGGGCTCTCCAGAATATACCGAATCTCCGAGAAGCTGCGTACAATGAAGAGGTGGCGTTCGGAGGTGTGGATTGCTGGCTCTTATATAAATTAACAGGTATAACAATATTTTACGTTTCGCTTTTAGATTTAATGTAGTACCCTAAAATTCTCTCTCACACACACACACACACACACACAATCTATCTCTCATAAAAGTTGTAACTAATATTTCTTTTACACTGAGAAAGAAAAGTTGTTAATTTGACTAAATATTTTCAACTGATTATTATTTTTTAATTAAAATATTTATGTATTTAAATATTAAATACGACATATTTTAAATTTAGCATGACGTAATTTGACTCAAATACTTAAATATTTCAATTACAAAAAATAATAATCAGTTGAAAATATTTAGTCAAGTTAACAACTTTTTTTTCTTAGTGTATAAAGATTTAAACTTCATATGTAACATTATATTTTCTTAAAATAAAAATAACAATAATAATGTTAATCCGTTATCGCTCATATTACAGCTGATTAACAGTTGGTTTATTACAGGAAGGCATATAATGGATGTTTCAAGTGCTTCAGCTACTGGCATTTTCGACCCATTTACAATGGAATGGGCCGACTGGGCGTTAAGCATTTTAAAACTGCCACGAAGTATTTTTCCAGAAGTGGTTGATACAGCAGGAAATTTCGGAGTTACGCCCGAAAACATATTCGGAGCTGAAATTCCAATTTGTTGCTCCGTAAGTAATCCAAATCTTTGTTTAATTTAATGATCAATACATACAACAATTGTTTATCAAAGTTAATTTTGAGCATATACACTATATACTCATGAGTCAATTTTAAAGTTAATAAGTTCTTTAATCCTAATAATATCTTGGTAAAATTAGATGGCCGACCAAGCAGCATCTTTATTTGGTTCAGGATGTTTTAAGCCCGGCGATCTCAAGATTACTATGGGAACTGGCACTTTCGTGAATGTTAACACAGGACAACAACCTCACGCATCCGTTGCTGGTAGTCCTTCAAATTTATATTACAAGAACAATGTATTTACTATAGTTTTAAATATATAATAAAACAAATTGAAAAATTATTTATAGGACTTTATCCAGTCGTCGGATGGCGAATCGGCAAAGAATTAATATATATTGCAGAAGGATCTTCAAGCGACACCGGTATATTAATAGAATGGACTAAATCAATAGGTAATTTATTAGTTCTTCGTGATTATTATAAAATCTATAATATCATATAATATTATACGCATATCAAATTTATAAATTTATTTATAGGCCAGAGTAAAATATCTCATATACAAAAATACTATTATTATATAACATAATGTAATTTATATGAATGCTTATTCCATATAACGTACATATCTATAACTTTTTAAAGCTAAAAATAATATTTTTTTTTTAGGAGAAACTCTATACATGATTATTATTGATTATTAGTATTGATTTTTAACTATGATTGTTACAGGACTTATAGACAATATTTCGGAAACATCCGATGCAGCAAACTCAGTCAATGACACCGATGGAGTATATTTCGTTCCGGCATTCAGCGGATTGCAAGTATGTTTTGTTACAGTAAAAATTACATTTTTTGTATCAATTTATATATAAAATTATTATAAAATTATTTCTTTAACACAAAGAGGTAAACGTTTTTATAATCAAATTAAGAAAATTATTCTAAAACTTTCTTAGCTTTATTATGTCTATAAAAATAAAAGATACAAGAAATTATATGTACTCTATTTTTTAATAATAAAATATATGCAAAATATAAAAATTATTTCCACTTTCTTTTAAACTAAACATTCAAGAAATATTCTTTGTATTTACTATATAAGATTCAGAAAAAAAGAACATTGAAGGATGTGGGTACTAAAAAACAAAATTAAAATAAAAATTGATAATGCATCCGAAAAATGTCTCACTATACTACGCGTCACTTATTGTTTCAGGCACCTGTAAATGATTATACAGCCGCAACTGGTTTCTTTGGATTGAAGCCCACCACAAGGAAAGAGCATATTATTCGATCTTTACTGGAAAGTCTTGTTTTTAGGATACAGCTACTTCACGAATGTTTATGCAAGGAAACTTCTTTCACGTATCAAAGAATAAAGTAATAAGAATTATACGATAATATTATAATATGCTTAAAAATCCATATTTCGTGATCTACACAGTTAATAATTATAAAAAATTTATTATAATATTATGAAAGAGAAAGAAATGCTTTTGGTTCTACTATCAATTTCTGATTTCTGCTATTTTTTACGCACAATAATCATATTTGTACATACATATATAACATTGTATTGGTTCATATTAATATTTCGTTATTTTTTAGGATTGACGGTGGAGTTTCCAAAAATGATTTTGTTATGCAATCGTTAGCTGATTCGACGGGGTTGGAAGTAGAACGTCCGGTGTCTGTCGAGATGTCCATCTTAGGTGTAGCTTTCTTGGCTGGTTTACAATGTGGTACAAAAAACTCTTATTTATTATAGTTTGTTTATATTTTACATTTTATAATTTAAAAACTATTAGAAATCTAATTTTTTCATATACAGAATATTCCAGAATCCGTGAACATGGAATAATGCACTATTTAATTTCAGGATTATGGAAGAATAGAGAAGAATTGTTAGAACTTCGTCAAACCGACAGGATATTCAAGCCAAACGAAGAATCGCGATTATCTTATCAATATGCGCTGACCCAATGGAAACGCGTTGTGGAGCGTTTTAAAAATTGGTACTAATAATTACTTCACAATAAGAACATTTTTTTGATAGTTACATGTTAATTAGAAATTTTTGATAATATAAAAAAGTATACTATATATAGAGAGGAAAGTCCCCTATTATGAGATACCACATTTATTTTGCGTGATTGCCGAAAGTTTATGTGCAGAATTAAAAACTGTAGTAGGCGAGTGCACGCACGATCGAATAATGAATTTTCCATTAAATAGGTTTTACTCTAAGGGCAATAAGTGAATGATGAAACCAACAGATAGAACCTACTAGTTTAGCAGAAACCTCGCTATCGCATATTAGGAGCCTAATATCTCATAATAGGGGACTTTCCTCTATACATATGTATATACATATACATTTGTCTTTCTCTTTTTCTTTCTCGGCACTACAGTGCTCAATGTAGGCCTTAATCTCCCTGAAGTTCTCGTAACTGTACGTTACGAAACAAGTTTTGTTTTCTGGGAGTAGCTGTTGTCAGCTCAACTTTCACTGCCCAATTCCCAATCTGAAGGACCGGTTTCCTCTTTAAATATAAAGTAAAGAGATTCACATGACAAGATACCTTCATCCGAAAGTGTCGCGATCGAACAAAAACTGACGATTATTGGTCGGATTTATATAAACTCAGACCTTTTCAGCTCATTAAACCACATTTCTCTGCGTCACGATCGCCACACATATACATTTGTATCATTCAATTAGTTGATCAGCTGATCGGTCGATTAGTGTTAGAGATTAAAACAATTATATAAAAGAACACAATTAATAGAAAACAGTTTTTTTTACTGCAAAACGTGAAAATTCCATTATTAATATTCTTTTTTCTGTATCATATCATATCATATCGTACAGTTGTATAGACTTTCAACGTAATTCTCAATTAAGATAAAAGCCATAATCATCCAGTTTCAGATGATATCTACGATAATATACAAACATATCGTGTTTATTTGCGTAATGCAATTTCATTAAAGTTCTCACTATGTTTAAGCTAAAAGTACGTCCTCAGATAAGATCCCTTTCCTTTGTGAAACACAACATGATACTTAATCATTTAAATTAATTAAACAGAAATACATTATACGAATATATGTATAACTTTTTTTTATACAAACAACGATCAAATTATATTTTCTAGATAATAAAGTAAAGAATACAATCAATCTTTTTGCACGTAGCCAATTTATATTGCTTTTCGTTATTATGTTATTCAACTTATATTTGTACAGCGTGCACATATACAATCAATAGAATTTTCATGCGTACAGCTCAAAAAGTAATAATAAAGTTCTACATTTGTACTTCACTTAATTAAAATCAAGGATAAAACATGTACAACAGAAATATCATAGATATTATCAGAAATAATATTATAAAATGTCAAGACTGAGATGATCCTAGAGTCTAATTATTTTTACTGCTGGTTAAACATGTTTTTCAGTAGCGGAAAAGTCAAGCAAGCTACAGTTAATAAGTAAAGTGTTGTAAAATATACACTAGGGGCGTGAAACACGTGTAATAAGTAAAAGTGTATGACCTACGCAGACTGGCGGTGATGTATCCCTCTAGCACGCGAGATCGTGCTTATCAGCAATATTAGTTGCTCATCAGCTGTAGGGTTCAATAAAAATAACACACGGGACTATATAGTATCCCGTCCAGGTCACAATTTAGTCCTTACAGACAAGTCAGACAAGTGTAACGCGTTCTCTTTCCGCACTGTATGAAAATTCGGTCAGTCTCGCAATTAAACAGCGACTGTCAGTGCCTATTTCGGATAACTAAGATCTATTGTTTATACGATTTATCGTTTCAACGAAGAAATCGCGTTCAACTGCATTAAAATTAAAAAAAAAACATAACGTAAGCTTATTTATATAAAATATTAATCGTAACATTATTTAATATAAATATGTACTTGTTAATCAAATAGATTAGTCTATCTAGGTTGACAGTGAATGGTTCAAGATGATGTCGGGTGTGAAAAATTTGAAGCAAGCGGTTATGCCTATTATATGGCTCAATTGTATATGTTGCATGGGTATATTCGAAATACCCATAAATCGTCCACGATATTATCTAAGTGCTTTCTACGTCATCTCAATGTTGACAGGATATTTCGTTGTGGTTTACAAGATAATTCACATTTTCCAAAAAATTCTCATTCGAGAACTTATGATATTTTATTTTGTCATAGCATTTAACATCTTAGCTGCCGTCTTGGCCATAATTCTATTCTGGTCGAAAACAGAGGTACGTAATAACATTTTACGTAGAATTAGTGCAGAATTGGTAAACAAAAGTGGTAGAAAGATTACATTAAGGGGTCATGCCTAGTTAGAAGTGCATGATTTTTGGGGATTTTTATAAGAAAGTCAATTTATTTTTTCTTACAACAAAAAGTTGACATCAAAAGTACATATATTGAACAACATTCAGAATTTTTTTTGTTGAAAAATATTGCAAATTAAGGAAGTTACGGCCACTCCTGATTTTTCAGAGGTATCGTGCGGTGACCACGATAACTCCAAGCCAAATCATCTGAAATAAAAAAACCAAAAAGATTCTGTTAGTATATGAATATATCTTGTTCGTGAACGAAGGATTTAAAAAAAAAATAATTTTTGACAAAATGGCGGCCGTTTTAAGGAAAAACGCAATTATTCGGGCTCTTAATTTTTCGTTTTTCTTCAATAAAAAAAGTTTTCATTAAAAAAAAGAACCCCCTTCGTCCTTCGTGTCTTCGAATAAATATTATTAATCAAATTTACTAATCTATTAATACATTTTGATATTTGAAGAATATGAATAACATAATTAAGAGGAATAGTATAGCGGACAACACTTTAGAAGCATTGGGCATAAAATCCGAATATCAGAAAACCTTCCGCAATATTCTCTGTCTTACGGCTCTCTGGGTAGTAAACGCAATAACATTAATAATCATACATGTAGCATGGCTGTATCGCGACAATGATGATTACTGGGCTCTCCTTTATTGCACCATATGCATATGTTTTCCGATTGTTATAAATTCTGTAGTGGATCTCACCCTCGCTTCGTTTATCAGGCAAGTAATACTTTTGTTAAAAAAGTAAAAACAATAACAATATCTCGTGAAAAGCTTGACCAAAGAACTGGAATTATTACGATTTTTTTTATTTCTAAGATATTTGTCAATTATAATATCTCTTTAAATTATTTGTAATGGACAAGTAAACATATAACATGTCTCTGTTTACGCATTTGAGTACTGATTAAGATTGAAATGCGGCAGATGTGTTCAAGCAAAATTTCAGAAGACAAATACTCTAATCAACGATATAGTGCTTTGTGCAAATGAATCAAATGCCTTCAAGATTTATAATCGGCACGATAATACGTCTATTGCATTTGTCATGGCCAACTATAAAAACAACAAAGAGAAGATAATGCATCTCATTCAAACGCTAAGGTAAGATCAATAGTATATTGTATATAATTCTTGCTTCTATTATAAAATTTCTATTAATATGATATAACAACCAAACATTAGAAAGATCCTATAATTATAATTAATATATGTATAATCGTGTATTTAAAAGATTTTAATATTACTTTAATAAACACTACTAATTAATATTTTTCTATTAAAGACATTTACATTTGGAAATTACGAGAATAGGACGAAAAATTAATCATGCTTATTGTCTGCAACTTCCGCTCGAATTGGCAGTCCACTTTGCGATAGTAACATCGACTACTTACTGTGTATATGGTGCATTTTCTGGCCATTTAAGCGTGACTGTCAACAAGGAACAGATTATTGGCATGGCACTATCGGCATGCATTTATTCATTTAAAATTATGTTAATAAATTGGCTTTGTACGAATGTATCAACCGAGGTATAAAACATTATTTTCTGGTAATAAAAATAATATACGTATGCAATTATATGTAATATTTAAAAATTAGTTATTTACAGTTAAACATAACAAGTTTAAATTAGAAATATTACAAAATTTAGTTATCCCTGGTGAAAATAATTCTTATATTTTCTGAGAAATTTTCTAAAAATTTCTGATTTTTTCCAAAATATTTTCAGGAATAATTGGATGGGAATTTTCGGCATATTTCAGTATTTGTATGAAAATTTCTGATAAATGGCGCGAATTTTCTTATATTTATATTTAGAGTTTTACAAAGATGTATTGGCAAGAAAAATTTGAAATATTTCATTACTATTTTGTCTGAGCTTTCTGAAAAACATGTTTATTTGCTTAAAAAATTGGAAAATTCTGTGACAGTTTTTCAGCAGGGATTGTATATATAAATTGTATAAATTATACTCATGAATGTGTCTTTTAGTATTTATATGTGTGGATATAACGGTTTCCATTTTTATATATGAATATACGACATGCATTGCACATATATCGTGCGATTTAATCCTAATTTTATGTCAACGCATTATATGCATTAATGTTTATTTCAGGCATGTAAAACTGGCGAAATTATACAATCTTTTGAAGGGTCTTCTATCGATGATGATATGAGAGAAGAGGTAAATCTATTCATGTATTATTGATAATTATGTCAATCTGCAAAATTAGATCTCTTCCTGCGTAACATAAAACATTAATTTTTATTTATACACGACGATTAATTTATTTAAGATATAAATTGCAACTTTGTCTATAAATTCAACGTATTGTTTATGTATATAACATGAATAATGCATATATTTAAGTATGTGTTTGCGTATATAATAAGAAATGCAAATGTATTCGCAGATCCATCAATTTACACAGCAGCTAGTGCTTAATTCATTAAATTTTACCGCTGCTGGTTTTTTTTCAATTAATAATTGTCTTACTGGCAAGGTATGTTATTTACTTATTTGTTTAACTTAATTATTTAAATAAGATTAAGTTATTTATTTATTCTCAATAATAATGTTTTTAATTGTTAGGGAAGAGTGGAGTAACTGCGAATACACGGAATAAACACGAATGATTACTATTGTAGTATATTAGAGTAATGATATTCTCCCACTTCTCGCACCCAGCAATATAGTCCGCCGATATACGCTCAGTGGTACGAATACGAGAAGTGCAAGAATATCACAATTACTCTAATATACTCTACAATAGTATTCGCATTTATTCCGTGTTCACAGTTACTCCACTCTCCTCTATATGTTAAAAAAATTAAAGTGTATAGCTATCCCAAACAGCACCATGTCCAAAATCGAGACATGAGATGTCTTTTCGATGTCTTTTAGCCATCTTTTAGTAAGACGTCTAAAAGATGTCTAAAAGACTCTTATGTCGCTTTTGGACAAATGTACTGTATGGGATATTATTTAATATAATCGCAAGATTTTTTAGAATGAAAATATCAAAGATATCGTACATACATATAGTGTATTTTTTTCAGTTCTTTGCCACGGTCACGACGTATGTTGTTATTCTAATACAAATAAATACACCCATAACGTAAGATGACATGTAAGATGAAAATTCAAACATATTATAGATAAACAATCTTCTATTAATACTGCTATTCCAAGAAACAGGAGTTTACGAAGAAGTTTAAAAAATAAGAGCTCACTTAAATTACTATTCTTTATAAATGTCATGTATTTTATAAAGATTTAAAATTTTTCAAATGTATTAGAGTGTTTAGACATTAATTTAATTAAAACATTTTTTAACGTTATACAAACTTAATTAGTAAAATTTTGTTAAATTTATTTCTCCAATAATTTTACTCTCTTCTATAATGCTATTTTGAATAAATCAAATTGCAATAGTACATATAGATATAGGCAAGCGGTATAATAATATATTAGCGAATAATATGATATTTATTTCCAAGTAATGTAAATTATTAATTAGATAAGAAATCAACTTTTTATAAATATAATATAAGTTAGAGAGAAAATTTGTTTATACATATATACATATTACACATACATATATACACATCACACACATTATACATACGTTATACATTACACATATATACGTTATGTGTTACAATACAGTATAAAAATTATTAATACTTTGTAGAAATATTGATTCTCCTAAGTCCTAATCACGTATATGTATGCTATCGCTTAATGATTTAACGACATTATAATGAGTTGATCTAATCAAATATTATCTCATCATCGTGATGAATGTGCCTTCTGCATATTACGTGACTTTCAACTTAGGATTCAATAGTTAGTACATGTAGTTGCAACAGTTGCGATGGTTGAAACAGTTGCGATGGTTGAAACTATAGAGAAAGCTCTAAGTCTTCTCTCTTTAGGCCCAGTTTCACAAACGTCGATTTTAACTTTTAATCTTAGATTTACTCATTCTTCGTCTCTTTCTAAGGGGGACGTCAGAAAAAGACAAAAAATGAGTTAACCTAAGGGGGGCGTTAGAGACAAAAAGTGAGTTAACCTAAGGTTAAAAGTTAACCGATATTTGTGGAACTGGGTCTTAGTCACTTTTATTCTTGGTTTCGGAATTTTTTCAGATATCCTCTCAATTATTGGAGATTTCGCTTGAGTGCCTTTTATATATTAATTGTGTTTTATACATTAATTGTGAGATTATAATTTATTTATATTTCATACTTTAATATTTATTGAAAACTATCAGAAATTTTATTTTTTCGTGTACAGGATATTCCAAAATCTACGAACATGGATACAATGAACTATTTAACGGGTGAGCAATCATATTACATTGTCTGGATAATAAAGTAAAGAAATACAATCAATCTTTTCGCACATAGTAAATTTGTATTACTTTTCATTATCATGTTATTCAATGTATATTCGTACAACATATACGTACAATCAATAGAATTTCCATGAGTACAGCTCAGAAAGTAATATTAAAGTTCTGTATTTGTACTTCACTTAATTTACAATCAAGGACAAAAGATGTCAATCATAGATTTTATCAGAAATAATATTTTAAAGTGCCGAGACAGAGATGATGCTAGATTACAATTATTTATTTAACGCTAGTTAAACGTACCTCTCAGTATTGAGGAAAAGTCAAGTAAGCTATAGTTAAAATAATAATTGAAAATGTTTTACAAAATATATATATATATACACTACCGGCGTGAAAAAACGTGTAATAAGTGAAATTGCACCGACCTGCGCAGGCTGACAGCGATGCATTATACCATCACGCGAGATCGCTTATCAGCTGTTAGTTGCTCGCCAGCTGTAGCACAGGCTGTAGGGTTCATTAAAAATAATACGTAGAACTAATATTCCGTTCAAGTCAAATTTAGTTTTTACAGACACGTGTAACAGTTTTTTTCCGCACTTTTCGATAATTTGGTCACACTTGCAATTAAAAAACAACTCTCAGTGCCTATTTCAATTAGTTGAGACTTATTCTTTATATGATTTATTATTTTAACGAATAAACCGCATTCAACTGCACATAAAATAAAAAATATATATATAACGTAAGCTTATTTATAAAATATTAACCACAGCATTATTTAATATAAATACATATTCGTTAATCTTTTAGATTAGTCCATCTAGGTTGACAGTGAATGGTTCAAGAGATAATGTCGGGTGTGAAAAATTTGAAGCAAGCGATTATGCCTATTATATGGCTCAATTGTATATTTTGCATGGGTATTTTCGAAATACCCATAAATCGTCCACGATATTATCTAAGTGCTTTCTACGTTATTTCAATGTTGACGGGATATTTCATTATGCTTTACAAAGAATTTTACATTTTCCAACAACTATTAATTCAAGAATTTATGTTATATTATTTTGTCGTGGGAGTTAACGTCTTAGTTGCTGTCTTGGCTATAATTTTATTCTGGTGGAAATCAGAGGTACGTATAATAACATATCACGTAAAATTAATGCAGAAATAACAAACAAAAGTTATGGAAAAACTACATTAATTGAATTAATTAATTAAATAATATTTAATTTTATTAATAGTTAATTTCAAAATATTGATAAAGTATGCATATATACAGAGAATTTTTTTTCTTTTTTTACGTTTTTCTTGTATACAAAATTATTAACTTTATATTTGCATGGGTATATATTTTTTCTTTGACATCACACGTGTCTTTGAATAAATATTAAACAATAATTTACTAATCTATTAATATATTTTGATACTTGAAGAATATGAATAACATAATTAAGAGGAACAGTATAGCGGACAACACTTTAGAAGCACTGGGCATAAAATCAGAGTATCAGAAGACCTTCACCAATATTCTCTGTTTTATGGCTATCTGGATAGCAGGAATGATAACAATATTCATCACATATGGAGTATGGGCACATCGCGATATTGGATACTGGGCTCTCCTTTGTCACGAAATATGCCTGTGTTTTCCGATTGTTATAAACTCTGTAGTGGATCTCACCTTCGTCTCGTTTATCAGGCAAGTAACATTTTTGTTAAAGAAATAAATAATAATAACAACATCTCGTGAAAAGCTTGACCAAAGGATTACAATTGTTAAGATTTCTTTGATATCTAAGATATTTGTCTAAGATATTTGTCTAAGATATTTTAAAAAGATATTAGAATAATATTTCTTTAAAATACTTGTAATGGACAAACATATAACATGTCTCTATAACTTACGTACTGAGTATTCATTAAGATTGAAATGTGGCAGATGTATTCAAGTAAAATTTCAGAAGACAAATACTCTAATCAACAATATAGTGCAATATAGTGCAAATGAATCAAATGTCTTCAAGATTTATAATCGGCACGATAATACGTCTATTGCATTTGTCATGGCAAACTATGAAAACAACAAAGACAAGATGCATCTCATTCAAACGCTAAGGTAAGATCAATAATAATTCTTGCTTCTATCATAATATGTTTCCATTAATATAATATAACAAATATAAATATCAAAAAGATCTTATAATTATGATTAATATATAATTGTTTAAATAATAGCTGTTTTTCATCTTACGTATTCTTTTATAATACTTAATATAATATATACATATAATTATTCTTGTTAAAAATTAAGCTTATTTTATATTTCTTTCTTTCTCACCCACCCTCTCACTCAAACACATAATATGTCCCGGATTTTGTAATTTGTTCAAATAATCGTGTGTTTAAAAGATTTTACTATTACTGAAATGTAATTACTAACTAATTGATATTTTTCTATTAAAGACATTTACATTTGGAAATTACAAGAATAGGACAACAAATTAATCATGCTTACTGTCTGCAACTTCTGCTTGAATTGGCAGTCCATTTTACGATAGTGACAACGAATATTTACTGTGTATATTGTGCACTCTTTGGCCAGTTACGCGTGATAGTCAACAACGAAAGGATTATTGCCATGATGGTGATGGCATGCATTTATTTATTTAAAATTACATTAGTAAATTGGCTTTGTACAAGCGTGTCAACAGAGGTATAAAAATTATTTTTTGTAATAAGAATAATGTATACAATTATATGCAATATTTAAAATTGAGTTATTTACAGTTAAACATATCAAGTTTATGTTAAGAATGTTACATAATTTATTTATTGTATATAAATTGTATAATATATATTCAAAATGTCTTTTAAAATATATACTTATACATATATATGTATAATAATTTTAATTCTTTATATATAAGTACGTGTTGTGCACTGCACATCTATTGTGCGATTTATTTCTAATTTTATATCAAAGTCGCATCATATGTATTTGTTTATTTCAGGCATATAAAACCGGCGAAATTATACAATCTTTTGAAGGGTCTTCTATCGATAATGATATGAGAGAAGAGGTAAATCTATTCAATGTATTATTGATAATTTATCAATCAAATTAGATCTTTTTTTGCATAGCACAAAACTTTATAAATAATATTTATACGGCGATTAATTTATTTAAGATATAAATTGCAAATTGGAAATATATATACAAATATAGGGTAAACTCGGGTAAGATGGCCATATAGGAAAGATGGTCGACTCATGTTCATTCGATGTTTCATGGCGAGCTAGATTGAAAGAACATAGGTTGGCCATCTTTCCTGTATGGCCATTTTACCCGAGTTTACCCTATCTATAAATTTATATTATGTATTGTTTATGTACATAATAAGAAAGAAATTGTATTCGTAGATTCATCAATTTGCACAGCAACTAGTGCTTAATCCATTAAATTTTACCGCTGCTGATTTCTTTTCAATTAATAATCGTCTTACTGGCAAGGTATGTTACTTACTATTTGTTTAACTTAAGTATTTAAATGAGATTATGTTATTTACTTATTCTCAATAATAATGTTTGTAATTGTCATATATTAAAAAAATTGAAATGTATAGCTACATTGTTTAATCGTAAGATTTCTAAAAATAAAAATAACAAGATATCCTGTATATATAGTGTATTTTTTTCAGTTCCTTGCCACGGTCACGACGTATGTTGTTATTCTAATACAAATGAACACATCCGTATAACGTAATGACATGTAAGATGAAAATTCAAATATATTATATAGATAAACAATTTTCTATTAATCTATAGAATAGATATGTAACGTTTGAACAGTGTGGACAGCAATATTTGGGCATGCATTATCATGCCACAACAACCAACATGTGTAAAAAACGGTGCATACGTGGCTGAGAAAAATAAAAAACATTTTTTAAAGGGTATATGTAAGCTTGTGGAACGCTGGAACAAGTGCACTGAAAAGCAGAGGACTATGAAAATGATGTACCTAATTATATGTTCTCTACTGTTGTTCTAATAAATTATTGAAGTAGAGTGCGGATAATTATTGACTTTCCCTCATACATACCGTGTATGTATGCTATCGTTTAATGATGAAATTTATTAATGACATTATAATGAGTTGATCTAATCAAATATTATCTCATCATCGTGATGAATGTGCCTTCTGCATATTACGCGACTCTCAAATGGGGATTCAATAGTTAGCATATAAAGTTGCAACAGTTGCGATGGTTGATACCATTGAAAGAGCTTTAAGCCCTCTTTCCTCAGTCGCTTTTATCCTTGGTTTTGGAATTCTCAGATATCCTCTCAATTATTGGAAATTTTGCTTGAGTGTCTTTTATATATTAATTGTGTGGAGTCTCTACGGCTGTGCGTTTCATTTTATGTTATACGTCTTTACGCCACAACGTATATTTAATAGCTTTTTGTCTTTTTTCACGATAAATGTAAATATTCTTGTGACGATAATATCTGTAACCATCACCGTTCGCAAATACCAGGTATATCTTTCCTTTATAAATGTTACACCATTGCTTCAATATCTAAAGCGTAGATGATAATATATCTATAAAAGACGTTAATATTACCTGCCACTTTGAAGTTATCTTTATCTTTATTTATTTAAAAAAGTTAAATTTAATAAAAATTTTCGCTAAAATCTGTTTGCATTTACGTAGAATAAACTCTTGTATCTCTTCAAAAACAATTTTATTTTTTTAAAACATTGATTTCTAGAAAAATTTTATCTAGAGAAAATGTTAATTGAGAAATTTTGTATTCAATTTATTTTGCGTTAGACATTATAAAAAGTTTCAACTAGATTCTTATTATAAATTATTGCTTTATTATCAAATGCATCATTGTTACATATGTGTTTCTTGTATATTTTGGCAAGAATGATATTCATGATTTATATATAATTTCTTGCCGATGTTATTATCAGAAAATCCACGTGTGTATAAAGAAACTTGGTCTTGTGGATGATACATTGGAAGGACTTGGAACGCCTAAGGAATATCGTAGAATTAAAAAATCGATAATATGGGCGTTAGGTATATACCTTATAGTGATTCTCACAGTATCTGCTACTGATTCTATTTGGAATATAGAAAAGCACAATACTATAAAAGCCATGATTATTCCTCTCGTTCTGGGGTATCCTTTTCACGTCAACACTCTCGGAGATATAATGTTTGCGTTTATTTTAAGGTTTGTAAAATGTATTATATGGTAGAACCTACTGTTTTATTAAAACTACTTAATAATAAATGACTATTATTAAATGGTTATTATTAAAATCTGGCAATATCTAGTTAATTAAAATCTATATAAATTTTTAAATTTTTTGAGTTAAGAGTATTATATTACAACAATATTATTTCTAGAAATAAATTAAATTATTTTATAATAACGTCATTAAAAGGATTATGCAAAATAAAAAATTCATGATTATTAATTACGTATATATATAAAATTGTGAGTAAAAGAAAAAAAATGGACGAATCACTTGCTTTTTACTCCGTTACATGCATAAAAATATCTCGTTTAAGTATTTTTTAAATAAAAAAATTGCAGATATATCGGTACCAGATTGGATAAAATAAACAACTATATTGAACAACTGTCTGGGACTGAAGAGTATGGACTGAGATGCAAGTGGGAAAAGTCTTTTATCATTCGCCATGTTCAAAGCAACGAGAATCGCAAGCATGTGTTATGGACCGTAATGTAAATTGATAGATGCTAAAGTGACGTAGAAATATTGAAGGAAATATTTTGTAAAAAACAAGAAAAGATTATTATGTTGACCAAACGTATAAGTATTGCCGTTTAGTATATTATAATCTTACACACGGCATTTATTTATGGCAATTTTTTTAAATTTTTTTTATCTTTAGAATTATAATCAACAAAGCACAATGGTCGTTGATTTATTCCAAATCAGAATTTTAATATAATATAAGACAAATTCTTCACGCGCGTGTAAAATATAGAATCTATATAAAAATTCCAATCTAATAAATGTTTTATAATTTTATACTAGATCTATTTGTTTATTAAGGGGTCATATCCGTTTCTCGGCTCTGAAAAGTGGTCCAATAATTATGAGGGATTGCTAGAAAACTATTAGACCGATTAAGTTGAATCTTTTTTTATTGTAAAGAGTGTCTTTTGCAGAAAAGAAAACATACATAAAAAAGAAAAAATTCAAAAAAATGTAGCGGCTGCGTGCATTGGCGTAAGACGTTATTTTTCGCGCAAGCACAAACGGTAGGCGTGATTCAGCTCGTAGGATTGGTCTGAAACAAAATTTTGGGATTTTTTATTACTTTTTGGGATCGTGATTCTTATGTATCGAGGGGGATTTTTCGAAAACAAAAAATTACGGAAATGGTCACACTTTCAAAAAATTATCGTGATTTTTTCTGAAAAAGTCGTTACATTTTCTTTATTATTAAAACATGATTGAACTTATTAATAAAAGCTCTCGTAGCACGATAAAGAATCTCATTAAGCATATGTATAAAAAATATAAAGTTAATCGGACGAATGCTGAGGCAGTTATCATGCCCACCGTTTTGAAAAGTGGTGTTTCGAGAAAAACGAAAAGCCGCTACATTTTTTTTGTATTTTTTTTTCTTAGTATAAGTTTTCTTTCCTGCAAAAGACACTCTTTACAATAAAAGAAGATTCAATTTAATCGGTCTAATATTTTTCTGACAATCCCTCATAATTATTGGACCACTTTTCAGGGCCGAGAAACGGTTATGACCCCTTAATATAATCGTAATATAACATCGTTCTAGGCATCTTCATTCGGAGCTTTGTCGAGTAGCTCGTAACATAAACGACTTATTCGCGACGCAATTGACGTTGCAGATGATATCCTATTTCGTTATTTTGATTGTATCATTTTATGTTCAATATCATATGATGTTGTGTCTAAAGCAAATATATGGGAGCGATTCAACTAAATTGAAACTTGTACTTGCTAATGACATGTGGTGCATGATATTCTTAACAAAATTCATATCACTGAATCATATTTGCGAAAGTGTTAGTGCAAAGGTAAATTGATTTCTTTATATTATAAGGGAGAACTTTCCACAAGTAGAAGTTATGTTTGCGATATAATTTTCATATCCCTCTTTTTCTTTGTCTCTCTCTCTCTCTCTCTCTCTCTCTCTCCCCTCTACCCCCCTCCCCCCCTCCTCACCATCCTTCTGTAAGATAACGTTAGAACTTCTTTAGTGAAATAAAATAATAATTAATAAAAATAAATAAATGTTGCAAAGATAAATCTTTTCTCAGTTTCAGAATAAAAGATTAGGTAATTTTGCTCCTTCATAAAAGTTGCAACTTGTTCCATCATATAGATGTCTACTTGCGATTATTAAAAATCATATACAATTATTATACATGTAAAAATCATAAATAATGTAATTAACTTTATGTCATTTCAGGTGGAAAAGACTAAAGCCTTGACGCATAAATTAACAAATCTTATACGGTTTACAGAAACACGTAGAGAGGTGAAATAAATTTTCTAATTCTAAATAATTTCTAGGTAATCTTTAAATAAGATAATATCTTTATATATAAGTAAAAATTATATATAAAATACAGATTTACCAGTTTCTTTTGCAAATATCACTTCGGCCGATGGAGTTCTGCGGAATGGGAATGTTTCATTTCGGCTACAAATTCATTTATAAGGTTAATCTTTAATATACTTACATCCGTTTAATGTAATAATAATTAGAAATTTAAAGTCAATAAATAAAAAAATTAAAATTGTCATATTTATATTTTATATATATATAATTAAATTTTCTTTTTTTAGTTCTTCATGTGGATACTTACTGTTATTATTTTTATATTGCAAATGGATACTTCTCCCATGTCTCGAATATTAATATCTGATAGGATTAATGTAACATGTTTCGATAGAGATGTATAGAAAAAATATACATATCTATACTTATAATAACTTCTGTATTATTTTTCTAACTTATTATTTAAGAAGTTAATTAATGCAGAAATTAATTGTTTGTACAATTGCTGTAAATATTTATTTATTTAGTTTATCAATTTACATTAAATATTATTATTTATTTTAAGTAATTCTATGAATGTATATTACCAATTGATTGTAATGATTGATTGTAATGATTGACATACATACGTATCTTTTAAAATTTTAAATAAAAGCTCTTTTAATATTTATAAATGATATTCTCTTTGATTGATCATAAAAAGATCGATTTTTATTTTAAAAATTAATCTGTCAATACCTATACATGAAAGCTTATAAATCGACTATCTATTCAATGAAAAATATTAATATGTTTGCTTAATTCGCATTTATTATACAAGTTTAATATCAAAACAAATCTTTTAATTGATGTAAGTTGTTTGTGAGTCCTAAAATTCCGGAGTCCCGTTCTCAATTCCAGTTCTCAATGGTAATAATCTCTAATAATAGTAATGGCATTGATAGATTATGTCATTATATACGTTTATAAAAAGATTATGTAATTCATGATACTAATACATTAATCGATTACTGTATTACTCTCCTATCATCTTGATAAGTAAATTACGCATTATGCAGCGACTAAATGAGGCTTGTGTTGGCTTCGAACTGATACACGACATCAGTTTACGGATAGAAGAACAACGATAATAGTGATAATTATGGTGACTAGCATAGAACAGGCTATACGTCCATTGATCTTGACTTCGTGCCTAATTGGTTTAGGAGTTTTCTCATCAAAAAAACTTTATTTAAGTGTTTTCTACAATTTAATAGTATGGGTTACTTATGGTTGTCTTTTTTATTATATCGTGACCGCGCTTAGGATAGAAATATTTTATCAGTCAACCTATGCTATAATCGATACGCAGATTGGCATTCTTACCAGTATTACATCTGTCATCATAAATATATATTTAAACAAGGTATATACATACGTATTCAATAGTTATGTCATATTAAAACAAAAATATTATATTTTAAGTAATTTTTTTATAACTAAGTTATATGTTATAGAAAAATAGACATATTGAATTATTGCCTAATGTCATGTTCAGGAATTTCAGACTTTTATGAAAAGGCTTGCTGCTGTAGATAATACTTTAGAAGAACTAGGTACACCAAAGCTGTATCACAAGTTGCACATGTATGCAAAAGGGCTGTTAATTGGATGGTTAATATGTAGTAATATAGCAAATATGTGTGACATGATATGGTGGTTAGATGAAACAAAAGATTGTCGATATTTGATTATACCCTACATCGTAAATTATTATTACCATGTCAACATGTTTGTGGATTTATTATTTCTGAATATTCTATGGTTTGTATATTACTCAAAATAATTAAATATATATAGTCCGCAATTTTTATATTTATGAAAATAATTAGTATACTTAATTTGTACACATTCTATAAAAAATAGCAGTTATTTCTTTACACAATTTTTATAAATTTTTTATACAAAAGTAACAAAGAGAGAGAGAGAGAGAGAGAGAGAGAGAGAGAGAGAAGGAGGGAGAAATATATCACATATAAGTACATAAATCAGACTAAAACATACCCTAAATTATTCCTGTAGATATAAATAAAACAAGTTATAGGAAATTTTTACAGATCTCTTAGTAATTGTACATATATGGTGTTTAATTATTTATTACTTATTGTCTTAATAACTTATTCTTCATAAATTTTGCAATTAAAATCGTTTTTCAATACACAGGTACATCGGCACCAGGTTTGACAAGATAAACGAACATTTGGAATGTCTGTTGGTGAAAAAGGAAAATGAATTGAAATGTTCACAAAGAAAACCCATATCGATCACGCGTCGATATAACACATGTACTCACAATTACAAGCGCGTGCTGTGGACTTCAATGTAAATCAGAACACGAATATGCTTGGGTAGATCATGAATTTGGGTCTGATCTAATATTAAAAGTAGTACATTCGGGATTTGATAGCAACTCAATTTATTCTAAAATTATTTCTTTTTCTGTTCATATATTTTTTACTGTGTAACTCATTAACAAACATTATATTTTAATAGGCATCTTCATTTGGAATTGTATCAAATCGTTCGCCAATTAAACGTAATGTTTGGAATACAAATTACTATGGAATTAGGAGCCTATATGATATTAATAATAAGACTATCTAACTACATTTACTTACATATAAAAACAAAAGGTCGTTTCATGGTTACATCACTCAATTGGTTGTACCTTTCTTACTGGATATTTTTACATGTGGCTAAGATCATTTTCTTTAATTATATCTGCGAAACTGTTAGTGCTAAGGTAAATTTTCTATAATACATATTCTATACACAAAGTTTAGAAAATTTTTGAACAGGCCAATATATACATGTATATATTTATTAATAGTAAAATAATTAATTTTAGTCTAATAAAATAAAAGGAGTACTTCATCAATTGACAGACCTTCACCAATATACTGATATTCGTGACGAGGTAAAACAAATTTTTTAGTAAAATGAAGTAACTCGAGTACATATAGTTTAAATTTTGATAACAACATTTTGTATTATTGTATATTATATATTATGATATGTATGTATTAATTTATATATTTATGTATATTATATAGATACATCAGTTTACATTACAAATAATATATCATCCGTTGAAGTTAACAGGACTGGGTCTTTTCTATTTTGGCAATAGTTTTCTACGAAAAGTAAGTTCCTATTTACTTTTTTATATTTCATATGTTTTTACATTAAATTATATAATTAATACGCCACCTTTTCTTATCAAATTTATATCATATCTTTATTGTCATATGCTAACATATGACAAAAACAAAAATTATTATACAAAATGCTAATCTAAAATATCTGTTATCTCTTATTAAAATCTATGGTCCTTACGGAAATTTAATTTGCATATTATCTTTCAGTTTGTCATTACAATTGCAACATTTATTATCATTATAATGCAGATGTCTCCTATACCATTCATTGCACAAGGTGCAATATGGTGAACAATTAAATAAGAATCGTCGTTTATAAAATATATTTTGTTGTGATTAATAAATATCCCTACGTTATTATGTAATAAAAATTTTTATATGTTACAAATTTCTCTCTCTCTCTCTAGCTCTCTCTCTCTCTCTCTTTTCCTTTCAAATTATATCATTCCTTTGAATCGTATCCTTATATTTTTATGTCAACTTAATGTTTTGTGTGTGTGTGTGTGTGTGTGTGTGTGTGTGTGTGTGTACGCGCGCACTCGTGTGTATGGGACTTAAAAGAACGGGATTTATCATTTATGTCATATTCAATATTTTATTGTATTAAGGTTATTTAATAATCTTAATATAGCGAATTTTTTACATAAATATTATTTAATATAATAATATTATATACACATACACAATAGCAGTATACATAATAAGTAAAAAGACAATACATGAAAAATACAGTAAAAATAATATTAAATATATGTTTACTTTGCATGGAGGAACGCATAAGAAATTAATCACCGTCAATGTTTCAATAATTTTATAGCACACATTAAGTGATGAGTCATCTTTTTCATTCATTAAAGCGGATCGAACTTCTTTATCGAACATATTTGCGTAAGTGCTTCAATGAGCATATATCGCGATTATCATAAAAACAGTATTATTACGTAATAATATAATTGCCAATAAATGATATGACAAATTTAACAATAATGAGTTTAACACTCAGTGTTAATTCGCGGTTATGACGATCATGACTACTACGGTCCAACAAGCCTTTCGACCTCTTTTTATTACGTGCTTTATTATCGGTTTATGTGTCTATCCATTAAATAGTCTAAAATCTCGGGTTGTATATTTAAGCGTTTTATATTCCGCGATAATGTGGTTTGTTTATGGCTACCTTTTGTACTGCATGGTGAGCTCTCTTTCATTGGAAGCATTATTTCCCCATACCATTACGTTAATCCTTTTGGAAGTCAACATCATTGCGACAATTACATCTGTGATTTTTACTATATATTACAACAAGGTATAATTAATGTGTTTAATTTTTTTTACCAATTATATGTTTATATTTACGATAATTATATTATATTGTAATGTTAAAGTAATTATGCATGCCGGATATTTACATTAACTGCCAATATAACACTTCTCATTGATATTTGAATGATTTTATTGAGCAATAGTTTTTAAGTAATCTATAAACGTACATGTATAAACGTATTTTATCACAGAAATATAATATACTAGCTTTTTCGCCCGCGCGAATATATACCATTATAATTTATATTATTTTTCAATATTATTTTAGAGAATTCAAATGTGTATGGAGAGACTTACTACAGTGGATGATACTTTGAAAAAATTAGGTAGTCCAAAAATATATCAAAAAATGCACATGTTGTCAAAACAAATAGCAATTGGGTGGACTGTGTTCAGCTTTGCTCTGAATTTTGGCGACACCATGTCTTGGCTAATACCTCTGAGAGAAAAAACTACTTCATGGAGATTTATTGTACCTCATATGTATAATTATTGTATTCATACTGGTGCACTTGTAGATTTAGTGTTTATCACTTTCTTATGGTTTGTACTTGTTTACTTATCAAATTAACGCAACTAATTATGTATTCAAAACATTTTCCAATTTTAAAGATAACATACATTTTACATGATTTTTAAAATAATTAATAAGATGCAATCATCACAGGAATGACAATTTTCAGCATTTGTAAAACTATTAAAAAAATTAATTTCTAATTAATTTAAAAGTATTTAAAAATTAATTCTAAAAAGTGATATATGAGATATATATATATATATATATATATATATATATATATATATACTATTTTGTAAATTTTAATATTATTATAATTTCATAAATAAAGAATTATATATACAAGTTTTAAAAACTCATTATCCAAAAATGGTCACTAGATTTGTCATAGATGCTACAATTCAAAATATTATTTGATGAAATAATATTTATGAGACAGGTACATCGGCACGAGGTTTGATGAAGTAAAAAAGCATATGCAAAATTTATTGATAAGAAAAGAGCATTGGCTAAAGAATACATGGAAGAAACCTACAATAACTGTTCATCAATGTATCTTGAGTTCTGATAATTATAAGCGAGTGTTGTGGAGCTCAATGTAATTCAATACATATATGCATATATTTTTGTAGAATATTATTTTAATAGTGTAACAAGAAGCAATTATATATATATATAATGATAATTTATAAAAACAATTCCTTTTCGTCATTTTTATGTTTGTCAGTAATAAAAATTTGATTTGTCGACAGACATCTTCATTTAGAACTATGTCGCATTGCACGCGAATGGAATCTGGTGTTTGGAATTCAGATGGCTGCCGAAACAGCGTCTTATCCATTATTTGGAACATCAATATGCTTCTACATGTACAAAATGCTAACGCATAAACAGCGAAATCTAATACCAGTGAGCGTATGGTTTCGAGTAATTGCCTGGACGTTTACGTTTGTAGGAAAAGTTTATATTATAAATTACATTTGTGAAAATGTCAGTGTTAAGGTAAAAAAAATGTACAATGCATTTTTAATAAGAGAGAATATACATATATTCAATATAAATCAATTATAAATTTTAGGCTAACAAAATTGACAAAATAATCAATGAATTGACTCTTCGATATGCTGACGTTTTGAAAGAGGTAAAAAATATATTAATACTAAAAAGTAAATAAAGCAAATTATGTTAAATGACTATTCATGTACAGATTTATCAGTTCAATTTGCAAGCAATGCATCATCCGTTGGAGTTTACTGGAATGGGTTTCTTCCCCTTTGGCAACAAATTTTTCATAAAGGTTTATTTTTCATCTATTTTTACTGTTACTTTATTTTTACGTGTTGTATTTTACGTACATTAGAGAAATTCATAAAAATGCTTCTAAGCTTGTTAAAGTTGTTAAATATAATTTTATCTTTATAAATATAAAAATTAATTGAAACTTTATATATTTTTTCTTAGTTCTGCGTAGCAATTACAACGTTTTTGATCATCGTGATACAAATGTCGAACGCCTGAAGATTCATCTTAAAAAAGAATAATCCACCCTGCACTTCATATTAAGTTTTGTATCCCAAAAGCTCATCAAAATAATTATTTGTAATTACATCAATTATATGCGTGTATATCGCTTGCCAGTGTAGCAGTAACAATTTTTTAAAAAAATTAATGATTTTATCAACTAGTAGTTTTCTTCTTTTTGTTGTACTTACAGATTAATCACGTAATAATATCTTTGAATAATAAACTAAAAAACGGGAAACATTTTCATTGCGCTTGAAATATTAATAATTAAAAGGCAAAACGCATACTTTATGTATAATATGTATATAACTAAGTAATAAATAATATTAAAAAATTAATTAAATCAATTATTACCGATTTGTACATTTTTAATATGTTTTAATACACATGAAAATTCTTTCCACAATCTTGAATATTACACGGAAAAAATGGTTTTGCTAAAGTATCTAAAAATTTAGCTAGATGCAGATCTGAAAATAATTTTGTTGCATTATCTTAAAATGATTATGTAGAACATTCAAACTGATTGCTAAAATTGTCAAAATTTTTTATTATTTTTTTATCAAATTTATATCATATTTTTATATTAAATTCTAACATATGACAAAAATGTAAATTAGTATACAAAATTAGTATACAAAATGTTAATCTAAAATGTTTTTTATTTCTTATTAAAATCTTTGTTCCGTACGGAAATTTAAATTGCATCTCGCTCCATTTGGTGTAACAATAACATAACATAAAAATCGCCCTTTCTGAGTTATTCGTACAGGAAAAAGGGTTGTTACATGTACTATTTACAGTTAAATCGACGATGCTTAAGCTTCACAAACTCGAGGGAACAGTTGTGTCGCTATTGTGCTATATCATTTAGTGAATTATGTGAGGTGCAATATTGTCTTAACTCAGTCAGTCTCAGTTGTCGTTGTAGTGAGAATATCGAAAAAGTTGCAATAAGAGTTACACGGTATTTTAAAATTCTCATAGAAAGTTATAAAAATTCCAAACTTTAAACCGAGTCTCCTGAAAAATCATAATTTTTGAGTTATGTCATTGTTGCAGCAAATGAGCGCGATATTTTCTTTCAACTTGTCATGACAGTTGCAACATTTATTATGATTATAATGCAAATGTCTTTTATACCACAAGATGCATATTTTGAACAATTAAATAAGAATTGTCGTTTATAAAATATATTTTGTTGTGATTAATGAACATTGTATCTCTACGTTATTATGCAATAATAATCTTTATGTTACAAATTTCTATCTTTCTCTCTCTCTCTCTCTCTCTCTCTCTCTCTCTCTCTCTTTCTCTCTCTCTCTCTCTCTCTCTCTCTCTCTCTCTCTTTTTCTATTTCTTCCAAATTATATCATTTCTTTGAATTGTATCATTACATTTTTATATGTCAACTTAACGTTTTGTGTGTGTGTGTGTGTGTGTGTGTGTATTTATATCTTATTCAATATTTTATTGTATTAAGGTTTTTATAATTTCATATAGTGAATTTTTTACGTTAGTATTAAATATAATATTGTTATATATACATACAATATTAGTATAGTTAAAAAAATACATAAACAATACAATAAAAGCAATATTAAATATATTTACTTTGCATGGAGAAACACATAAAAAATTAATATCAGCGTCAATGTTTCAATAATTTTGCAGCACACATTTAGTGACGAGTCATTTTTTTCATTCATTAAAACGGATCGAATTTTATTATCAAACGCATTTGCGTAAGTGCTCCTATAAAGATATATCGCTATTATGAAAAAAAAAACAGTATTATTACGCATTAATGTAATTGCCAACAAATGAAATGACAAATTTAATAACAAGTTTAACACTCATCAGTGTTAATTTGCGGTTGTGATGATCATGACTACCACGGTTCAACAAGCCTTTCGACCTCTTTTTATTACGTGCTTTATTATTGGTTTATGTGTCTACCCATTAACTAATCCAAAATCTGGGATTGTATATCTAAGCATTCTGTATTCTGCGGCAGTGTGGTTTTTAAATGGCTATCTTTTGTACTATACGGTGAGGTCTCTTTCATTGGAAAAATTATTTCCCCATACCATTACGTTAATCGTTTTGGAAGTTACCATCATTACAACAATTACATCTGTGATTTTTAACATATATTACAACAAGGTATAATTAATGTGTTTAATCTTTTTACCAATTATATTTTTACATTTACACTAATTAGATTACACTGTAATGCTAAAGTAATTACGCACGTGTAATATTTACATCAATTGTCAATATAACATTTCTATTTAATATTAAAATGGTTTTATTAAGCAAGATTTTTTAAGTTGTCTATATGTGTAAACGCATTTTATCACAGAAAAATAATATATACCATTGTATTTAATATTACTTTTTAATTTCATTTTAGAGATTTCAAATGTGTATGAAGAGACTTACTGCAGTGGATGATTCTTTGAAAGAACTAGGTAGTCCAAAAATATATGAAAAAGTGCATATGTTGTCAAAACGAATAGCAATTGGATGGACTGTGTGGTGCTTTGCTTTCAATTTTAACGACACCACATCATGGCTGGTATTTCTGAAAGGAATAACTACTTCATGGGCATTTATTGTAGCTCATGTATATAATTATTGTATTAATGCTAGTATACTTATAAACTTAGTGTTCATCACTTTCTTATGGTTTGTACTTGTTTGTTTATCAAATTAACGCACTAATTATATATTCAAAACATTTTCCATTTTTAACGATAATGTATATATATTTTACACAATTTTTAAAATAATTAATAAAAGGCAATCATCACAAGAATGACAATTTTCGGTATTTGTAAAAGTACCTATTAAAAAAATTAATTCTTAATTAATTTGTAAAAGTATATTTAAAATCTGATTCTAAAAAGTAATATATAAGATACGTATACCTATTATTTTGTAAATTTCAATCTATATGTATAAAAGAAGATGTCCTGACTGACTGACTCACTCACTCACTCACTCATCAACGCCCAGCCCAAACCCCTGAACCGAATTTTTACCAAAAGTATATGAAATAGGGGTAGAATTTTCCGGGGAGTGCCACTATGTGTATAGTTTTTTGTTACCGATTTTCTGGAAACCGGTTTTTTTAATTTTTCGGGAAATAATTGGCCGAATCTCAAAGAATTATAGATCAAACAGGTGCAGAATTTTTCGGGGAGTGCTATAAAGTGTATAATTTTTTGTTACCGATCTTTTTGGAAGCCGGTACGGAAATTTTTTTAATTTTTTGGGAATTTATTGACCAAATCTTAAAGAAGTAGTGGTAAAATTTTACGGGGAGTGCCATGATGTGTACAGTTTTTGTTACCGATCTTTTTGGAAACCGGTTTTTTTAATTTTTCCAATTTTTAGGGAAGTAATTGATTGAATCTCAAAAAATTATACATAAAGAAGGAGTATAATTTCCCGGGGAGTGCTATAAAGTGTAGATACTATTTTTTGTTACCGATCTTTTTGGAAACCGGTTCAGAATGACCGAATCTCAAAGAATTAAACATAAAGTAGGGGTTGAATTTCCCGGGGAGTGCTATAAAGTATATAATTTTTCGTTACCGATCTTTTAAAAACCGGTTTTTTTAATTTTTTTAATTTTTCGGGAAATAATTGATTGAATCTCAAAGAATTATACATGAAGTAGGGGTAGAATTTTCCGGGGAGTGCTATAAAATGTACTATTTTTTGTTATTGATCTTTTGGAAAATCGGTTTCGAATGACCGAATCTCAAAGAATTGTACATAAAGTAGGGGTTGAATTTCTCGGGGAGTGCTATAAAATATATAATTTTTCGTTACCGATCTTTTTGGAAAGGGCAATCTTATATATAAAACAAAAGAGAGACTATTTGCGTGTCTTAATACACATGTTTTCCGGGGCGAAGCCCGGCGGGGCATGCTAGTATAATTATAATTTTATAAATATAGAATTTATTATATATACAAGTTTTAAACCTTATTATCCAAAAATGGCTAATAGATCTGTCATAGAGGCTACAATTCAAAATATTATTTGTTGAAATAATATTTATAAAACAGGTACATCGGCACCAGGTTTGATGAAGTAAATCAACATATGCAAAATCTCTTGATAAAGAAAGAGCATTCACTAAGGAATACATGGAAGAAACCTACAATAATTGTTCATCAATGTACCTTGGGTACTGATAATTACAAGCGAGTGTTGTGGAGCTCAATGTAATTCAATACATATGCATATATTTATGTAGAATATTATTTTAATAGTATTATTTTAATAGTATCCTTTATAAAAATTTTTCACCGTTTTTGGACTGCAGTCAGTTTGAGTAGTAAAAACGTGCATTTGGCAATGAGTAGGGGAGACCGTGGCTAAAAGTCACACGGGTAAGTTGCACAAAGCTTATATCTCACTTAATACATTGAATGGAATATTCTTCTTTATAGTGTAGGTTGCTCCTATCGTGTTAGTCGGGTGTACGAAATGGCTTGTTTCAAAAACATTGCACGTGATATTTACGAGCATTTTTTAAAAATTGGAGGTCGTGAGTAAATTTTTCTTGCCTCTATTTTTATTGTTCCGTTGGTTTTTGGAATTAATGGTCGTAATTTCTTTTTGGTCATAAGAAACATTATAGTTTTAGATAATTTTTCCTGTATTTAGTTAACCGCCATTGCAACATAGTTCATAAATATAATCTTCTTTGTTCAAAATGACCATTCAGGGTAAGTTGTCTCAAATGAGATGGGATTCAATGTTTATGAGAATTATTATTCTTTTATTTACTCAAAGTTTATGAAAGTATTTCAAAGTTTATTGAGAATTATTATTCTTTTATTTACTCAAAGTTTATGAAAGTATTTCAAAGTTTATTGAGAATTATTATTCTTTAATTTAGTTTAAGTTTATGAGAATTATATTACAAAGTTTATGAAAATTATTAATTTTTCGTTTAATTCACGCTGTAATATATTATTAAGTTAAATTTACCAAAAACTAGCACTAACTTTAATAAAATATTAAAACAGGAACTATTTCTCGTATGTTTCCTCTACATGAAAAATACATGACAATCAATCCAGAGTTATGTGACAACCAACCCTGGATATGGGGTAAGTCGTCACATTTTCACGATCTTGCTTAGAATTAAATAACTTTTTTGTGTATAAATATATATAAGTCTAATATTTTTTTTCTTATACCTAAAGGATGTAGCTACACATTATAAAGTACTATACAATATTATAAAATATTGCTAACATTTATTTAAAAATCAGAATTTGAAAAGTGTAACAACCTGCCCCGGTCTCCCCTACGATTCGTTTTTGGGGCGCAAAGGGGCCCTCTTGCTTAAAAACGAGTGGTTAAAGCGGATTGCGTACGATTGCATACTCGCGTATACTCATCATGTAGACTGCGCGTGCTTGAGAGTGCAAGAAACGGATATAAAAATGATAAAACGGGCTAAAAACGGGCTAAAAACAATCTATATGAAGTGTAAAAGCGGTGAAATATTTTTGTAAGGGATATAATAAAAAACAATCAATTATAATTTGTAAAAACGATTTTTTTTTATCATTTTTAGTAATAAAATGTTTTTTAGTAATAAAAAATTGATTTGTCGACAGACATCTTCATTTAGAACTATGTCGCATTGCACGTGAATGGAATCTGGTGTTTGGAATTCAGATGACTACCGAAACAGCATCTTATTCATTATTTGGGACATCAATGTGCTTCTACTTATACAAATCGTTAATGCATCGAGAGCTAATACCAGTCAGCGTATGGTTTCGAATAGCTTTCTGGATGTTTATGTTTGTAGGAAAAGTGTATACTATAAATTACATTTGTGAAAATGTCTGTGTTAAGGTAAAAAAATGTACAATGCACTTTCAATATAAGAGAGTATACATATATTCAATATAAATCAATTATAAATTTTAGGCTAACAAAATTGACAAAATAATTAATGAATTGAATCTTCGATATGCTGACGTTTTGAAAGAGGTAAAAAATATTTTAATAGCAAAAGTAAATACAGCAAATTATGTTAAATGACTTTTTATGTACAGATTTATCAGTTCAATTTGCAAACAATGCATCATCCGTTGGAGTTTACTGGAATGGGTTTCTTCCCTTTTGGTAACAAATTCCTCATAAAGGTTCATTTTTCATCTATTTTTACTGTTAGGGGAGACCGGGGCTGACCGGGGCTAACTCGACACCGGGGCAAACTTGACACTAGACTTTTTGCCAATTTAAATCTATCGTAGAAACTTGCTTTTCCTACTGTAAATGCGTCTTTATATGCCAGTATTATCAATTCGGAATTTGGTAACATTTTGAGTTATAGTGTAATTTTTAACGCGACATAAGCGTTTTTGATAGTAAAAAGTAATTTTTCTGATCTCTCGAAAATGGTCTACTCTTTCATCGAGCTTTCGGGCAAAACTAAGCGACGTACAGCAAAATTTCCTTAAGCAATTTTGTACCTGAAAGAACGCTCTTTAAATGTGTGCCATTAAATTTGCTTGAAAATTTTAATTAATTGTTGAAAATTGCCTTTGAAAAAATTGTGTCAAGTTTACCCCGGTATTTTTCAATTTGAAAATTTGTCTTCGTGTCACTTTTCCTTTCCTGGAGGCAAAACTAAGCGACGTACAACAAAATTTCCTTAAGCAATTTTGTACCCGAAGGAACGCTCTAAATGTGTACCATTAAATTTGCTTGAAAATTTTAATTAATTGTTGAAAATTGCCTTTGAAAAAATTGTGTTGAGTTAGCCCCACTTTATTTTTGCATGTTATATTTTACATACATTAGAGAAATTCATAAAACTGTTTCTATAAGCTTATTGTTAAAGTTGTTATTAAAGTTATTACGTTTATCTTACATACGCATTATACTATTTAGCTCCATTTATTTTAGTCTTACAGCATATTTAAATATAATGCTAGTTTTACAAATAATAAAAATTAATTGAAAATTTATATTTTTTCTTAGTTCTGCGTAGCGATTGCAACGTTTTTGACCATCGTGATACAAATGTCGACGCCTGATTTACCCTATAAAGAATAATCCACTCTGCACTTTATATTAAGATTAGTATCCCAAAAGCTCATCAAAACAATTATTTGTAATCACATCGATTATATGTATGTATATCGCTTGAGCCAATGTAGTAATAATTTAAAAAAACAATTAATGATTCTACCAACCAGTAATTTTCTTCTTTCTGTTGTGCTTACAGATTAATCACGTAATAATATCTTTAAATGACGCATTATATAAAACGGAAAACATTTTTATTACACTTAAAATATTAATAATTAAAGGGCAAAACGCATTCTTTATATATAATTTGTATAATCAATTAAATAAATCAATTAATGTCGATTTATACACTTTTAGTACGTTTTAATATAGGTACTTTAATACACATGAAAATTATTTCAACAACAATGTTAAATATTAGTTTATTTATTTTATTAAGGGGGCATATACACCTAGAATGGTGTATGGAATGGTGTATGGAATTTTTGCAGTTTTCGTTTGCGTTTTCGCAATTTTCTTGAAGCTTAGGATCTGAAGAATATGTGGTGACAATTTCAAGTAAATATTTCAAGAAATAACGAAGTTATGGCAGAAAGAATGCACGCCTTTGTTGGACGCGCGCCGCGCACGTTTCTCAAACTGGTACCCAAAACATCTCGAAAATCACTGAACCGATTACCTTGAATTTTTGTGTGCTTATTGTACATATAATTATCTAGTCTTTGTCATAGGATTTTTTTTTCATTGCTTACTTTTTGTTTTATGGGCATTTAAAAAAGAATTTTTCTTTCAAAAATTGCAACGTTAAATTTATATGTCCGCCATTTTGTCAAAAATTGATATTTTCAAAATCGGCTATGACAAAGACTAGATTATAGTATCTATTTTAAGAATCATTTTGGTTTTTTTGTTTTAGATGATTTTTCAAGAAATGGCAATAGGTACCATTTGCGGTAATTTTTTTGCGATGCTCCGAAAAAGATGTCACAACTTTTTTAATTTTGAAAATTTTTTAATAAAAAAATTCAAACATACTCTCGAAAGTACGTACTTTTTACTAGAAAAAATTCGACTCTAAAATTCAAACAGTTCCTCTAAAAAAAATCCCCAAAATAACCTTTTTTCCGCTCCTAGGTGTATATGCCCCCTTAATGTGACTTGCAATGTGATATCATTATTAGGGTATGTGAGTTCATCGTGTTTCATTATGAATTATTCATAGATAATACAAGATATAGATAATTTTCTTTGGCACAATTACAGCAGTAGAATAAAAAGTAAGATGCGAAAATAATTGTAAATGTTTTGCATCGCAGATTTAATAATCTAGAAAGTTTTACCGTAAAATTTCACAAATTTCTACGCTCTATAGTCGATTTATACCTCACATCAATAAAATTACATTGTTCTTCAAAAGAATAAAGAATAAGTAAAAAGCAAATTTAATATAATTTTTACACTTCCAGAAATTCTAAAAATATTTCTTTTATGTTTCTCTTCTTTTCTTGCTATTGTTGCGACAAATTGATATTAAAAAATACTATTACTCATATCATTAAATTACTCTCTCTCTCTCTCTCTCTTTCTCCCTCTGCCCCCTCTCCCCCATCCCTCTCTCCCTCTGTAAAATAACGTTAGAATTTCTTTAGTAAAATAAAATAATAATTAATAAAAATAAGTAAATGTTGCAAAGATAAATCTTTTCTCAGTTTTAGAATAAAAGATTAGGTAATTTTGCTCCTTCATAAGAGTTGCAACTTGTTCCATCATATAGATGTCTACTTGCGATTATTAAAAATCATACAATTATTATAAATGTAAAAATCATAAATAATGTAATTAACTTTATGTCATTTCAGGTGGAAAAGACTAATGCCTTGACGCATAAATTAACAAATCTTATACGGTTTACAGAAATACGTAGAGAGGTAAAATAAATTTTCTAATTCTAAATAATTTCTAAGTAATCTTTAGATAAGATAATATATTTAAGTAAAAATTATATTATAAAATACAGATTTACTAGTTTTTTTTGCAAATATCACTTCGGCCGATGGAGTTCTGCGGAATGAGCATGTTTTATTTCGGCTATAAATTTATTTATAAGGTTAATCTTTAATATATTTACATTCGTTTAATGTAATAATAATTAGAAATTTAAAGTCATATATAAAAAAATTAAAATTGTGATATTTATATCTATACTATTATAATTGAATTTTCTTCTTTTAGTTCTTCATTTGGATACTTACTGTTATTATTTTTATATTGCAAATGGTTACTTCTCCTATTTCTCGAATATTAATATCTGATAAGATTAATGTATTATTTTTTTCTAGCTTATTATTTAAGAAGTTAATTAATGCAGAAATTAATTGTTTGTACAATTGCTGTAAATATTTATTTATTTAGTTTATTAATTTACATTAAATATTATTATTTATTTTAAGTAATTCTATGAATGTATATTATCAATTGATTGTATGATTGATATACATACGTATATATTTTAAAATTTTAAATAAAAGCTCTTTTAATATTTATAAATAATATTCTCTTTGATTGATCATGAAAAAATCGATTTTTATTTTAAAAATTAATCTGTCAATTATAAATATAATACCTATATATGAAAGCTTATAAATCGACTATCTATTCAATGAAAAATATTAATATGTTTGCTTAATTCGCATTTATTATACAAGTTTAAAATTAAAACAAATATTTTAATTGATGTAAGTTGTTTGTGAGTCCTAAAAGTCCGGAGTCTCGTTCTCAATTCCAGTTATCAATGGTAATAATCTCTAATAATAGTAATGGCATTGCTCGATTATGTCATTATATACGTTTATAAAAAAATTATATAATTCATGATACTAATACATTAATCGATTATTGTATTACTCTCCTATCATCTTGATAAGTAAATTACGCATTATGCAGCGACTAAATGAGGCTTGTGTTGGCTTCGAACTGATACACGACATCAGTTTACGGATAGAAGAACAACGATAATAGTGATAATTATGGTGACTAGCATAGAACAGGCTATACGTCCATTGATCTTGACGTCGTGCCTAATTGGTTTAGGAGTTTTCTCATCAAAAAAACTTTATTTAAGTGTTTTCTACAATTTAATAGTATGGGTTACTTATGGTTGTCTTTTTTATTATATCGTGACCGCACTTAAGGTAGAAACATTATATCAGTCAACCTATGCTATAATCGATATGCAGATTGGCATTCTTACCAGTATTACATCTGTCATCATAAATATATATTTAAACAAGGTATATACATACGTATTCAATAGTCATGTCATATTAAAACAAAAATATAATATTTTAAGTAATTTCTTTATAACGAAGTTATATGTTATAGAAAAATAGACGTACTGAATTATTGCCTAATGTCATGTTTAGGAATTTCAGACTTTTATGAAAAGGCTTGCTGCTGTAGATAATACTTTAGAAGAACTAGGTACACCAAAGTTGTATCACAAGTTGCACATGTATGCAAAAGGGCTGTTAATTGGATGGTTAATATGTAGTAATATAGCAAATATGTGTGACATGATATGGTGGTTACACACATATGGTACAAAAGATTGTCGATATTTGCTTATACCCTACATCGTAAATTATTATTACCAAGTCAACATGTTTGTAGATTTATTATTTCTGAATATTCTATGCTTTGTATATTACTCAAAATAATTAAATATAGTCCGCAATTTTTATATTTATAAAAATAATTAGTATACTTAATTTGTACATATTCTACAAAAAAATAGCAGTTATTTCTTTACACAATTTTTATATATGTTTTATATAAAAGTAATAGAGAGAGAGAGAGAGAGAGAGAGAAAGAGAAATATATCACACATAAAGGTATAAGTCCGACTAAAACATGATAAATTATTCTTGTAGATATAAATAAAACAAGTTATAGGAAATTTTTACAGATCTTTTAGTAATTATACATATATGTGTTTAATTATTTATTACTTATTGTCTTAATAACTTATTCTTCATAAATTTTGCAATTAAAATCGTTTTTTAATACACAGGTACATCGGCACCAGGTTTGACAAGATAAACGAACATTTGGAATGTCTGTTGGTAAAAGAGGAAAATGAATTGAAATGTTCACAAAGAAAAGCCATATCGATCACGCGTCGATATAACATATGTACTCACAATTACAAGCGCGTGGTGTGGACTTCAATGTAAGTAAATCGGAACACGAATATGCTTGGGTACATCATGAATTTGGGTCTGATCTAATATTAAAAGTAGTACATTCGGAATTTGACAGCAATTCAATTTATTCAAAAATTATTTCTTTTTCTGTTCATATATTTTTATATTGTGTTACTCATTAACGAACATTATTTTTTAATAGGCATCTTCATTTGGAATTGTATCAAATCGTTCGCCAATTAAACGTAATGTTTGGAATACAAATCACTATGGAATTAGGAGCCTATATGATATTAATAATAAGACTATCTAACCACATTTACTTACATATAAAAACAAAAGGTCGTTTCATAGTTACATCACTCGATTGGTTGTACATTTCTTACTGGATATTCTTACAGGTGGCTAAGATCTTTTTCTTTAATTATATCTGCGAAACTGTTAGTGCTAAGGTAAATTTTCTATAATACATATTCTATACACAAAGTTTAGAAAATTTTTGAACAGGCCAATATATACATGTATATATATATTTATTAATAGTAAATAATTAATTTCAGTCTAATAAAATAAAAGGATTACTTCATCAATTGACAGACCTTCACCAATATACTGATATTCGTGACGAGGTAAAACAAATTTTTTAGTAAAATGAAGTAACTCGAGTACATAGTTTAAATTTTGATAACAACATTTTGTATTATTGTATATTATATATTATGATATGTATATATTAATTTATATAGTTATGTATATTATATAGATACATCAGTTTACATTACAAATAATATATCATCCGTTGAAGTTAACAGGACTGGGTCTTTTCTATTTTGGCAATAGTTTTCTACGAAAAGTAAGTTCCTATTTACTTTTTTATATTTCATATGTTTTTACATTAAATTATATAATTAATACGCCACCTTTTTTTTATCAAATTTATATCATATCTTTATTGTTATATGCTAACATATGACAAAAACAAAAATTATTATACAAAATGCTAATCTAAAATATCTTTTATCTCTTATTAAAATCTTTGGTCCTTACGGAAATTTAATTTGCATATTTTCTTTCAGTTTGTCATAACAGTTGCAACATTTATTATCATTATAATGCAGATGTCTCCTGTAGCATTCATTGCACAAGATGCAATATGGTGAACAATTAAATAAGAATCGTCGTTTATAAAATATATTTTGTTGTGATTAATAAATATCCCTACGTTATTATGTAATAAAAATCTTTATATGTTACAAATTTCTCTCTTTCTAGCTCTCTCTCTCTCTCTTTTCCTTTCAAATTATATCATTCCTTTGAATCGTATCCTTATATTTTTATGTCAACTTAATGTTTTATGTGTGTGTGTGTGTGTGTTTATGCGCGCACGCGTGTGTATAGGACTTAAAAGAACGGGATTTATCATTTATGGCTTATTAAATATTTTATTGTATTAAGGTTATTTAATAATCTTAACATAGCTAATTTTTTACGTAAATATTATTTATTATAATATTGTTATATACACATACAATAGCAGTATACATAATAAGTAAACAGACAATACATAAAAAATACAGTAAAAATAATATTAAATATATGTTTACTTGGCATGGAGGAACGCATAAAAAATTAATCAGCGTAAATGTTTCAATAATTTTGTAGCACACATTTAGTGACGAGTCATCTTTTTCATTCATTAAAGCGGATCGAACTTCTTTATCGAACATATTTGCGTAAGTGCTTCAATGAGCATATATCGCGATTATCATAAAAACAGTATTGTTACGTAATAATATAATTGCCAATAAATGACATGACAAATTTAACAATAATGAGTTTAACACTCAGTGTTAATTTGCGTTTGTGACGATCATGACTACTACGGCCCAACAAGCCTTTCGACCTCTTTTTATTACGTGCTTTATTATCGGTTTATGTGTCTATCCATTAAATAGTCCAAAATCTCGAGTTGTATATTTAAGCATTCTATATTCCGCGATAGTGTGGTTTGTTTATGGCTATCTTTTGTACGGCATGGTGAGCTCTCTTTCATTGGAAGCATTATTTCCTTTTACCATTACGTTAATCATTTTGGAAGTCAACATCATTGCGACAATTACATCTGTGATTTTTACTATATATTACAATAAGGTATAATTAATATGTTTAATTTCTTTACCAATTATATCTTTATATTTACACTAATTATATTATATTGTAATGTTAAAGTAATTATGCATGCCTGATATTTACTTTAACTGCCAATATAACATTTCTCATTGATATTTGAATGATTTTATTGAGCAATAGTTTTTAAGTAATCTATAAACGTATATGTATAAACGTATTTTCTCACAGAAATATAATATATACCATCATAATTTATATTATTTTTCAATATTATTGTAGAGAATTCAAATGTGTATGGAGAGACTTACTGCAGTGGATGATACTTTGAAAGAATTAGGTAGTCCAAAAATATATCGAAAAATGCATATGTTGTCAAAACGAATAGCAATTGGGTGGATTGTGCTCAGCTTTGCTCTGAATTTTTGCGACACCATGTCATGTCTAATACAGCTGAGAGAAAAAACTACTTCATGGAAATTTATTGTACCTCATATGTATAATTATTGTATTCATACTGGGGCACTTGTAGATTTAGTGTTTATCACTTTCTTATGGTTTGTACTTGTTTGTTTATCAAATTAACGCAACGAATTATATATTCAAAACATTTTCCATTTTTAACATACATTTTACATAATTTTTAAAATAATTAATAAAATGCAATCATCACAGGAATGACAATTTTCATTTGTAAAATTATTTAAAAAATTAATTTCTAATTAATTTAAAAGTATTTAAAAATTAATTGTAAAAAGTGATATATGAGATATATATAGATAATGCCCGATCTACAATAGTTGCAGTAAGCTGTAGTAAGCCTCAAGCCGTAAGAAATTGACCAATTACAGGCGAATGTGAGGAGAATAATCGACTGTGATTGGTCAATTTCTTACATCTTGAGGCTTACTACAGCTTACTACAGCTATTGTAGATCAAGCATTATATATACTATTTTGTAAATTTTAATATATATTGATTATAATTTCATAAATAAAGAATTATATATACAAGTTTTAAAAACTCATTATCCAAAAATGGTCACTAGATCTGTCACAGATGATGCTACAATTCAAAATATTATTTGATAAAATAATATTTATGAGACAGGTACATCGGCACGAGGTTTGATGAAGTAAAAAAGCATATGCAAAATCTATTGGTAAGAAAAGAGCATTGGCTAAGGAATACATGGAAGAAACCTACAATAATTGTTCATCAATGTACTTTGAGTACTAATAATTGCAAGCGAGTGTTGTGGAGCTCAATGTAATTCAATACATATATGCATATATTTTTGTAGAATATTATTTTAATAATATTTTAGTATAACAAAAAGCAATTAATGATAATTTATAAAAACAATTCCTTTTCGTCATTTTTATGTTTATCAGTAATAAAAATTTGATTTGTCGACAGACATCTTCATTTAGAACTATGTCGCATTGCACGCGAATGGAATCTGGTGTTTGGAATTCAGATGGCTGCCGAAACAGCGTTTTATCCATTATTTGGGACATCAATGTCCTTCTACATATACAATTTGCTAACGCATAAATATCGAAATGTAATACCAGTGAGCGTATGGTTTCGAGTAATTTCCTGGACGTTTGTCTTTGTAGGAAAAGTGTATATTATAAATTACATTTGTGAAAATGTCAGTGTTAAGGTAAAAAAAATGTACAATGCATTTTTAATAAGAGAGAATATACATATATTCAATATAAATTAATTATAAATTTTAGGCTAACAAAATTGACAAAATAATCAATAAATTGACTTTTCGATATGCTGACGTTTTAAAAGAGGTAAAAAATATTTTAATAGCAAAAAGTAAATAAAGCAAATTATGTTAAATAACTATTCATGTACAGATTTATCAGTTCAATTTGCAAACAATGCATCATCCGTTGGAGTTTACTGGAATGGGTTTTTTCCCCTTTGGCAACAAATTTCTCATAAAGGTTTATTTTTCAACTATTTTTACTGTTACTTTATTTTTACGTGTTGTATTTTACGTACATTAGAGAAATTCATAAAAATGCTTCTAAGCTTGTTAAAGTTGTTATTAAAGTTAAGTTACTAATTTTTTCTTACATCCATTATATTATTTATCTTACATCATATTTAAATATAATGCTATCTTTACAAATATAAGAATTAATTGAAAATTTATACATTTTTTTTTAGTTCTGCGTAACAATTACAACGTTTTTGATCATCGTTATACAAATGTCGAACGCCTGAAGACTTCATATTAAGTTTAGAATCCCAAAAGCGCATCAAAATAATTATCTGTAATTACATCGATTATATGCGTGTATATCACTTGCCAGTGTAGTAATAATTAAAAAAAAAAACAATTAATGATTCTATCAACTAGTAGTTTTCTTCTTTTTGTTGTACTTACAGATTAATCACGTAATAATATCTTTGAATAATAAACTAAAAAACGTGAAACATTTTCATTGCGCTTGAAATATTAATAATTAAAAGGCAAAACGCATTCTTTATATATAATATGTATATAACCAAGTAATATATAATATTAAAAAATTAATTAAATCAATTATTACCGATTTATACATTTTTAATATGTTTTAATACACATGAAAATTATTTCCACTATCTTGAATATTACACGGAAAGAATGGTTTTGCTGAAGTATCTAAAAATTTAGCTATATGCAGATCTGAAAATAATTTTGTTGCACTATCTTAAAATAATTATGTAGAACATTCAAACTGATTGCTAAAATGTCAAAATTTTTTATCCTTTTTTATCAAATTTATATCATATCCTTATATTAAATTCTAACAAATGACAAAAATGTAATTAGTGTATACAAAATACTAATCTAAAATGTCTCTTATCTCTTATTAAAATCTTTGTTTTGTACGGAAATTTAAATTGCATCTCGCTCCATTTGGTGTAACAATAACATAACATAAAAATCGCCCTTTCTGAGTTATTCGTACAGGAAAAAGGGTTGTTACATGTACTATTTACAGTTAAATCGACGATGCTTAAGCTTCACAAACTCGAGGGAACAGTTGTGTCGCTATTGTGCTATATCATTTAGTGAATTATGTGGGGTGCAATACTGTCTTAACTCAGTCAATCTCAGTTGTCGTTGTAGTAAGAACATCATAAAAGTTGCAATAAGAGTTACTTGCTAATACGGTATTTTAAAATTCTCATAGAAAGTTATAACAATTCCAAACTTTAAATTGTGTCTCCCCTGAAAAATCACAATTTTTGAGTTATTTCATTGTTGCAGCAAATGAGCGCGATAATTTTTTTTCAACTTGTCATGACTGTTGCAACGTTTATTATAGTTATAATGCAAATGTCTTCTATACCATAAGATGCATATTTTGAACAATTAAACAAGAATTGTCGTTTATAAAATATATTTTGTTGTGATTAATGAACATTGTATCTCTACGTTATTATGTAATAAAAACCTTTATGTTACAAATTTCTTTCTCTCTCTCTCTCTCTCTCTCTCTTTCTCTCTCTTTTTCTCTTTCTTCCAAATTATATCATTCCTTTGAATTACATCATTATATTTTTATATGTCAACTTAATGTTTTGTGTGTATGTGTGTGTGTGTGTGTGTATTTATATCTTATTCAATATTTTATTGTATTAAGATTTTTTATAATTCAATATAGTGAATTTTTTACGTTAGTATTAAATATAATATTGTTATATATACATACAATATTATAGTATAGTTAAAAAAATACATAAACGATACAATAAAAATAATATTAAATATATTTACTTTGCATAGAGAAACACATAAGAAATTAATATCAGCGTCAATGTTTCAATTATTTTGCAGCACATATTTAGTGACGAGTCATTTCTTTCATTTACTAAAACGGATCGACCTTTTAATGGAAACATATTTGCGTAAGTGCTCCAATGAGCATATATCGCTATTATGAAAAAAAAAAACAGTATTATTACGCATTAATGTAATTGCCAACAAATGAAATGACAAATTTGACAAAAAAAAGTTTAACACTCAGTGTTAATTCGTGGTTGTGACGATCATGACTACCACAGTTCAACAAGCCTTTCGACCTTTTTTTATTACGTGCTTTATTATCGGTTTATGTGTCTATCCATTAACTAGTCCAAAATCTGGGGTTGTATATCTAAGCATTCTGTATTCTGCGGCAGTGTGGTTTTTAAATGGCTATCTTTTGTACTATACGGTGAGGTCTCTTTCATTTGAAAAATTATTTCCCCATACCATTACGTTAATCGTTTTGGAAGTTACCATCATTACGACAATTACATCTGTGATTTTTAACATATATTACAACAAGGTATAATTAATGTGTTTAATCTTTTTACCAATTATATTTTTACATTTACACTAATTAGATTACACTGTAATGCTAAAGTAATTACGCACATGTAAATATTTACATCAATTGTCAATATAACATTTCTATTTAATATTAAAATGGTTTTATTAAGCAAGATTTTTTAAGTTGTCTATATGTGTAAACGCATTTTATCACAGAAGAATAATATATACCATTATATTTAATATTATTTTTTAATTTCATTTTAGAGACTTCAAATGTGTATGAAGAGACTTACTGCAGTGGATGATTCTTTGAAAGAACTAGGTAGTCCAAAAATATATGAAAAAATGCATATGTTGTCAAAACGAATAGCAATTGGGTGGACTGTGTGGTGCTTTGCTCTGAATTTTAACGACACCACATCATGGCTGGTATTTCTGAAAGAAATAACTACTTTATGGGCATTTATTCTAGCTCATATGTATTTAATTATTGTACTAATGCTAGTACACTTATAAACTCAGTGTTCATCACTTTCTTATGGTTTGTACTTGTATGTTTATCAAATTAACGCAACTAATTATATATTCAAAACATTTTCCATTTTTAAAGATAATGTATATATATTTTACACAATTTTTAAAATAATTAATAAAAGGCAATCATCACAGGAATGACAATTTTCGGCATTTGTAAAAGTACCTATTCAAAAAATTAATTCTTAATTAATTTGTAAAAGTATATTTAAAAATTGATTCTAAAAAGTGATATATAAGATACGTATTATTTTGTAAATTTCAATATATATTATAATTTTATAAATATAGAATTTATTATATATACAAGATACAAGTTTTAAACCTTATTATCCAAAAATGGTTAATAGATCTGTCATAGCATAGAGGCTACAATTCAAAATATTATTTAGTGAAATAATATTTATAAAACAGGTACATCGGCACCAGGTTTGATGAAGTAAATCAGCATATGCAAAATCTACTGATAAAGAAAGAGCATTCACTAAGGAATACATGGAAGAAACCTACAATAATTGTTCATCAATGTACCTTGGGTGCTGATAATTACAAGCGAGTGTTGTGGAGCTTAATGTAATTCAATACATATGCATATATTTATGTAGAATATTATTTTAATAGTATATAACAAAAAACAATCAATTATAATTTGTAAAAACAATTTCTTTTTATTATTTTTAGTAATAAAATGTTTTTTAGTAATAAAAAATTTATTTGTCGACAGACATCTTCATTTAGAACTATGTCGCATTGCACGTGAATGGAATCTGGTGTTTGGAATTCAAATGACTACCGAAACAGCATCTTATTCATTACTTGGAACATCATTATGCTTCTACTTATACAAATCGTTAATGCATCGAGAGCTAATACCAGTCAGCGTATGGTTTCGAATAGCTTTCCGGATGTTTATGATTGTAGGAAAAGTGTATATTATAAATTACATTTGTGAAAATGTCTGTTTTAAGGTAAAAAAAATGTACAATGCACTTTCAATACAAGAGAATATACATATATTCAATATAAATCAATTATAAATTTTAGGCTAACAAAATTGACAAAATAATCAATGAATTGACTTTTCGATATGATGACGTTTTGAAAGAGGTAAAAAATATTTTAATAGCAAAAGAGTAAATAAAGCAAATTATGTTAAATGACTATTTATGTACAGATTTATCAGTTCAATTTGCAAACAATGCATCATCCGTTGGAGTTTACTGGAATGGGTTTCTTCTCCTTTGGTAACAAATTCCTCATAAAGGTTCATTTTTCATCTATTTTTACTGTTACTTTATTTTTGCATGTTATATAGAAATTCATAAAATTGCTTCTAAGCTTATCGTTAAAGTTGTTATTAAAGTTAAGTTATTACTTTTTTTTTACATACGTACATTATATTATTTATCTTACATTTATCTTACATCATATTTAAATATAATGCTAGCTTTACAAATAATAAGAATTAATTGAAAATTTATACATTTTTTCTTAGTTCTGCGTAGCGATTACAACGTTTTTGACCATCGTGATACAAATGTCGACGCCTGATTTACCTTTTAAAGAGTAATCCACTCTGCACTTTATATTAAGTTTAGTATCCCAAAAGCTCATCAAAACAATTATTTGTAATCACATCGATTATATGCAGGTATATCGCTTGAGCCAATGTAGTAATAATTTAAAAAAACAATTTGTTATGTGATCAGCATAGATATTACTCGTATCTACGCCGTATTTTCGTCTTGCGCTTTATTTAATGTGTAACAAATACAGAAAACAGTTGAAAAGATCGTTTTAATACAGAATGTAAACGTTAAACATTAAAAGCAGAAAATAACAATTAAGAAGAGAACGCATACGCGCATACATACATGGATCGGTTGCGCATTGTATGTGACTTCGCTTAGGGGCTGTTGCCCTGAGTCGTGAGAGCGGTAAGCGACGACGCCTGGGGGACTATCGCCCTGAGTCGCTACCTGATTGTTCGGATGCGACAGCGCCTTGAGGTGTAGACTTGGGTCGCCTTGGCTTGACACACACTTTATTCAATGTTCACAATTGTGTCCTTTGTATAGAATTTAAATGTTCGTCTCGAAGGAAAGGCAAAATCTCGAGCGATCTTTCGTGGCCACGTAATCGTTGTGTACACGTCGAAGTAACGAGGAAAAATCGAAAATCGGCCGTGACAACGAAGGATCGAAAACGCCGGAGCCACATCTAACGACCGTTGAAACTCGTCCCTAAGATACCGAATTATTTATTTGTACATATAATTGATTGATGTACCTATAGGTGAATGTGTGTGTGTATGTGTCTGAGCCATCCGACGATCTCTCTTATTCGCTTTAGTTATGTCGTGCACGACGCATGTGTTTACTATATAACACAATTAATGATTCTACCAACTAGTAATTTTCTTCTTTTTGTTGTGCTTACAGATTAATCACGTAATATCTTTAAATGAGACACTATATAAAACGGAAAACATTTTTATTACACTTAAAATATTAATAATAATTAAAGGGTAAAACGCATTCTTTATATATAATTTATATAATCAATAATGTTAAAATTAAATAAATCAATTATTGTCGATTTATACGCACTTTTAGTACGTTTTAATATACTTTAATACATATGAAAATTATTTTGACAACAATATTAAATATTAGTTTATTTATTTTATTAATTAAATTTCTTTTAGTGTCTAAATCTATATTCTATCGATATTCTACAAATAATGTGACTTGCAATGTGATATCATTATTAGGATATGTAAGTTCATCGTGTTTCATTATGAATTATTCACAGATAATACAAGATATAGATAATTTTTTTTGGCAATTACAGCAGCAGAATAAAAAGTAAGATGCGAAAATAATTGTAAATGTTTCGCATCGCAAATTTAATAATCTAGAAAGTTTTACCGTAAAATTTCACAAATTTCTACACTCTAGTCGATTTATACCTCACATCAATAAAATTACATTGTTCTCCAAAAGAATAAAGAATAAGTAAAAAGCAAATTTAATATAATTTTTACACTTCCAGAAATTCTAAAAATATTTCTTTTATGTTTCTCCTCTTTTCTTGCTATTGTTGCGACAAATTGATATTAAAAAATACTATTACTCATATCATTAAATTACTATTACTCATTATCGTTGTCCTTTTACTTGTTAATCTTATTATGTATCATCAGATATGACACATGAGGAAAGTTACGTTACATAGACCAATACTGACAGAAGTAACAGTAAACGTATTTGCTTCAAACTAATAAAAAGAATACGTAGAAAACTGTATTAGTGGCTCCATCCATTACAATGGATCCCAACAAGATTCAACCATCAATCATTTTTTTTTACTCATCAAAGTGAATCTATAATTTCAATATGCGTAAGTGCTGTAAGGAACATATACTGTGATTACGAAGTTCCGCCGCAGTTGCAAATCGACACAATAGCGATACACCCAATAAACAAGTTTGAACATACAGTCAATAAATTTGCAATAGCGATGATCGTGGTAACTACAATCCAACAGGCTCTGCGTCCTTTCCTCGTTATGTGCTTTATTGTCGGTTTAGGATTTTACCCCGGAAAACAACCAAGGATTTGGTGGACTGCGTATTTAAGTATTCTATATTCTCTGACACTATGGTTTACTTATGCTTATCTCTTTTATTATATAATAATTCTCTTTAAAATCGAAATACTATTTCGGACCTCAGTTGTTATAATCGTTACGGAGATTAACATCTTTACCTTGGTTGTGTCCGTGATTATGAGCTTTTATCATCGAAAGGTACAATTATTCAAATATTTACTATATATTTAGCAATGTTAAAGTAATTATATTATTTTATATTTCTAATATGGCGCGCAGCTTTAAAAAATAAAAATTTTTTATAAAGCAATATATATCTAATGTTTTTTTATTTTTTGATTTTACAATGTATTTTTATCAAAATAGCATAATTGCTTTACATAATACATGATGACATAGATGCGTTTCAAATTGTCGCCTGCTATTATTTTAGAGATTTGCTATGTGCTTGAAGAAGCTTGCAGCTGTAGACGATACCTTGGAAGAACTGGGCACTCCAAAAATGTATCGAAAAATATATATATGGTCGAAAAGAGTAGTAATTGTGTGGATCATGTACAGTATGACTGTAAATGTGTATGAGTCACTACTGTGGCAAAATTTGAATGAGACTGTTTCTTGGGGACTATATCTGCCTTACATACTAAATCATTCTCTTCACATTAATACGCTCGTGGACTTATTATTTACCTTCATCTTATGGTTTGTATAATATTTATATTTACAGTATTTATTCAGTAAATAAATGTATCATTGTTTGTATTTGCATTTAATTTCCTGTATCTCTACTTTTCATAATTTCCTCGCTAGTGTAAAATTTATTCATTAAATACTAAATTCACTAAATATCATTAAAATGATAAAAGAATTTAATAAAAAACTACAGAAAGTTTATACAAGGCTAAACATATTACTTCTATATGATCCTCAATTAAAATTTTCAGAATTAAAAGATAGATTACATATAAATTATATGTATATACCGTTATATATATTATATTATATAAAATTCCTACAATTCATGTAAATATGAGTTAAACATTTTCATTTATCATATATTATTAAATGTTTTGATTTGCTACATATTTTATACTTTCTGAGATGTTTTTTGCACAGGTATATTGGCACTAGATTTGATAAGATAAGCGAGCACATACGGTATCTGTCAGTGAGAGAAGAGCGTGGACTGAAATGTACATGGAAGAAACCTGTGGTCGGTCTTCACCGATATATTATGTGTACTGATAACCATAAACGGATGCTGTGGATCTCAATGTAAATTGATACACATTTATATATATGATAGATCATCGACTTATGTACTAATAATAATTAAATAAGATAAAACTATATATTAAAAAGCAATAAAAATAAATTATAAGAATCACTTGGGTTCTTAAAATGATATGAGTTGTCATATAATTATCTATATTTTTTCATAACCAAATGTGTCTTTTGGCAGGCATCTTCACTTAGAATTATGTCACCTTGCTCGCGAACTAAATTCAATATTTGGAACACAAATAACTTTTGAAATGGCATCCTATCTTCTATATTTAACTGCACTATGTTATTACTTGTGCTTGATGCTAATACGGAAACAATCAGATGAAGAAATACATTCAACAATATTCTATTTGAACTTGTTCAATACAGGGTTATGGCTTTTTTTATTTTTATTTAAACTCTACACCATAAATACCATTTGTGAGAATGTTACGGTTAAGGTAAAATCACACACACACACATACATGCGATCCATAAATATATATATAGATTTTATTCTATAATAAATTCCATATTTCAGGCTAACAAAAATGATAAAGTAATTCATCAATTGACAAGTGTACGTCAATATGCTAACATTTCGGAAGAGGTAAAAAGTATTTTAGCATAAAAACAGTAAGTAAAGCAAATTAAATAAAATTAAATAATAGTCATTTATCTATAGATTCATCAGTTTACCTTGCAAACAATGCAGCATCCGTTAAAATTTTCTGGAATGGGCCTTTTCTACTTTGGCAATGCATTTCTTCGAAAGGTTTACTTTTAACTTTACCTTCCTCAGCATTTTATTTTTATATTTTGTATGTTAGTTTCAAAAATTAATTATCAAAAGTGTTATTAATATGTATCGTTATTATGCCATTTAACTTGCAATTTTTAATTTATTAGCATTTTAAGTGCTGCTTTTATACCGAGTGAGAAAATTAATTGATTTATTCTTTTCCAGTTTTGTATGACGGTTATAACGTACGTAATCATTATGATGCAGTTAAAAATAACTTAAAAAGTTTTGTAAGTGTTTATTAACAATTTTCAAAATGAATAACAAATGTAACACAATAAAATTAATAAAATAATAACATAAATTTTGGCAAAAATTTCATTAATAATTTATTTCCTGTTTACAAATAAATCATGTTTAAGTTGATCCATAATTAGAGGAAAGTCCCCTATTATGAGATAGGCTTCTAATATGCGACAGCGAGATTTCTGCTAAACTAATAGGCCCTATCTGTTGGTTCCACCATGAACTTATTGCCCTTGGGGTAAAACCTATTTAGTGGAAAATTCATTGTTTGATCGTGCGTGTATAGAAGAGAAAGAAATTGTGAAATTGGATGTTGTCAAGTGCCATGGATATGAGTCTTTAAACCTTGTTTATTATATAATTAATAAATATTTGGCAATAAGTTCTGCATGCAGCGATAGAGTAAGGTCGTATTGATAGGAAAATACGGGATATGTTGAGTTGCTTAATTGTAGAGATTAGATTTGGTGATCGCGAAACCGCAAGGCGTGGTGCTCGTAACATGATACTCAGGGTACTCCTCAGTTGCTGGAGTATGAAAGTTATTGTATAGTAATAAAAGAAAAAAAAATACTATATTAACGTTAAGGGGTTTATACGAATTTATAAGACTGTGCTGACCTTGATTTGAGAGGGAAGAGTGGAGGGGGAAGATTAGGTACAATATTGAGTATAAGTAGGTTTACGATTATTGCAAATATGCTTCTCCATTACATTTGTCTTTCAAAAACTTTAAATAAAGTTTTTTAATTGCAATATCATGTATTTTGCACTTTATTAGCGATTTCCCGGGGTCTCTCATATTAGGAGCACACTTTTTCGATTTTGCCGAAAGCTCATTTTTCACATTTTTCTAATTTTCAGCAAAATTAATATTTAAATTAAATTTTACATTTCAGCATCTTAAAGCTTATTAAATTCCCTTTAAAATGACCTACTATATTTTTCAATTCTGCCCATAGACTTCCGGCAATCACACAAAATAGATATGGTATCTCATAATCGGGTACTTTCCTCTACTTATGGTGTTGATATTTCTTTTAGCAAGGCAATTGATAAACTCCAACGTCAGATATAAATAACATTTGTCATTATAAAAATCTATGAATAGTATCTCAATATATCTGTTTTCTTTTGTTTCTTATGCTTAATAATTTTATTCTAAAATCTAAATCTAATTTTAAAATTTTATTCTTATTCCAAAATCTAATATGTGCAAATATGTCCTCAAATTTTACAATTTATGTAATAAATAACGTTTAATTTTACACAATAATACTTACAATTTTTTGCTACTAGTTTTCAATAATTGTTAATAATTTTCTTACAGCCAACATGTACATTTTTATTTGTTTAATCCATACAGTTAGTTTAAAATAAATTTTGTCACAAATATCCGTCACACAAAAAATTAGAACACAAAAATTAATTTCTTTACATAATTGTGTAAGACTGAATGAGACAAAGAACGTACGTCATATTGTAAACCTTCAGTTTTTCACCATAGTCATAAATTATGTATTTATTTAAATAAATAATAAACACATATTATATTATAAATATCTGTATAAATTGTAATACTTCAAAAAGATAAAGCAAATAATAATAAGATTGTGTAATCATATTCCTTTTCAATTAACAAGATTTATTGGTAATATAAAACATAATAATAAAATAAACCAACTTCTTTGAAGAACTGAATTAAATTTGATTACATTAATTTAGCGTTTCATATAACGCAAGTAAATATGCATAGAAAGTGCAAAATGTAATTCAAAAGTAAGTGCATTATATAAGGGAGACCGGGGCTATCTGTCTACGGGGGTTATGTGTGTCCACAGTACTGCTATCTCAAGTTTTAAGAGACATATGTCTTTACCATTGCAACAAGTAGTTGAAAAATACCCTACGTAAGATATTTAAATGTTTGTTTTCTTCCGATCCCTCTCGCAGACGCTATATATACGTTAAAAGAAAAGCGAAAACAATTATTCACATTTTTCGACGGTCAAAAAATTTGCTGTGCGACAGTAGTTTAACTCAAATTAAAGTAAGCAATTCATAATATTATCAATTAATATATAATTATCAGATGTGAGAAGCGTCAAATCTTAATTCCGCATTATCTAAAATTGGCAACATGTTAAAGACTGAAAAACGTGGTCGGGGCTATCTGTCCTATTTTTGATGGAGCAATGTATCCATACTTCAATGACGAATTGTTCTTTTATAAATAGATAATGGTGCATAACTACAAAAGCAAGACTTTCCTTAAGATGGATAAGGTAGACATACCCAATAAAATTATATTTAGAGCGATTAAAAAAATAAAAATTGAGCAAGAATCTTTTCGTAAAAACAGCGTTAGACTTTGGAATAAATGTTCGGGCTCTCACTCGTTACTGTACAAAAGTGACCTACGAGCAACTATTTGATTCTGCGATTCGAGAATCGTCGCCAAATTTTTATTTCAAAAATACGTATCAAGTTAAATATATGAGTTTGTCTTGAATTATTGAGTATTTTCTATTTTAAACGCCGAGGATAAAGTATAATAAAGGCCCCAAATAAAAAAAAAGATTAAAGAATTGAAGGGACAAAAGAATCACATTAGGGGTATTCAAATAAGTTAGAGTTTAACGGTTTGACAGGTTATGTCGGGTTAAAGTCGGGTAAAAAGTTAATTTTTAAACTTTTAACCCAAAGATTAATGTGATAAGTTAATGAGTCACTTATGTATTTTGCATAACCTTAAAGAGTAGCGCGCCCAAAGTTAATTAATTAACTTTTTACTCGACTTTAACCCGACATAACCTGTCAAACCGTTAAACTTTAACTTATTTGAATACCCCTATTGATTTTGCAACAGACTCAAAATCAGTTTAACGCCACCATATATAAAGAAAAGTCAGCTCTACGCAGGAAACTTGTAAAAAAAAACTACACAAAGTGCCTATTACTTCTCTGACTCCAACGACTAGGCAGTTTTTTCAATATTATATATTAATAATAAATAATATTATAAATAAGTATAAAAATTAATATAAATAATGTGTTTTGTATTATATGTGGACAGATATAGCCCCTCGCGAATGTGGAAAGATAGCCCCACATATGGAGCTATCTGTCTACGGTTGACTTGTCCACTTAAAAAATTCGCCTCTTTAAAATGTTAAAAGATCAACGATTCTAATTATGTTTTTTTTAATAGCAAGGTTGAAAGGTTATAGGTACCATTAAAATTTTAGCCAAATATTTTTATTAGTTTTTTAGTAAACTTGAAAAAAGCGTAAAGTGTGGACACATAGTCCCGGTCTCCCCTATGCTTTGTATGCGGATCGATTATCTCAACTGTGCTATCGTTTAATGTTTAAAGACATTTACGATATAATTATGTAGCCATTTCATCATAATAATAAATGTGACGTTTGCACAATGTGAACGTTGCAAACTGAAAATTTTAACAGTTAACACATAGAATTGCGAGAGTCTCCGTTATTATGATCGACACTGTAGAAAAGGCGCTAAGTCCTATTTTCTTAGCCGCCTCTTTTTTAGGTTTCGGAATTCTTAGATATCCTTTAAACCAGCCTAGATATCGCTTGAGTATTTTCTATATATTAACTGTGTGGAGTGTTTATGCTTATGTGTTATATTATACGATGACCTATCTGTTTTTGGAAGGAGTATATACTGAATTCATAACTTTTGGGATGACAGTAAATTTGCTTGCAGCAATAACATCCATAATTATCACCAATTGCAAGTACGAGGTATGAGTTTTATTTATCAATGTTTTAATAAAGTGTGATATATCTAAAATAAAACAAACAACATAGAATAGCACATTCTAGAATATAAAAATAACTAATTTCAACACTTACTTATTTAATATATTTAAAAATGTGATAAAATAAATTTCTCTATTTTCGAAATATATTTTATATATTAATTTATCTGTATTGAAGTTAAAGGTGCAATCAACTAATAAATTTTGTTTTTAATGTTGCACTTCGCATTAGATAATTTAATGTAAACTTTTAATTAAATTTGTATCGTGTATACGCTGTGCTTTACTATTAAGTGTATCATTACGTATATGCCTTATGTATATTAAACACGGTGCGGTCTCGCTTCGCGTATACTTAGCGCGAGACACTATCGTGTCTCTTGATCAGAAAAAGAGTCTCCTAGTTTTATAAATTTTCTGACTGCTGTTATCCTCAGAAATACCGGCAGTATACAAGAAAGTTAGATCTTGTGGATGATACATTGGAAGAGCTTGGTATACCCAAAGAATACTATAAAATGAGAAATTTGACAAGAAAAGCGTTGATTATGTGGTTTTTAATGATTTGCATAACATGGACTTTTGATTCTTTAGTGTGCATAGGAATGTTCCATGATACAAGGGCCATATTCATGCCTTTCATTACGTCTTATTCTATACACGTTAACAGCATCACGGATATAACGTTTATTCTTCTTCTAAGGTTTGCAAATCTTATTTTGTTATAATCATTTTATCGCGAGTATTATTAAAACTTTTAAGTAATTTAATTTGATAAATTCTTAATTTTTCAAAATAAATATAGAATTAAATCAAGTACAATACAAAAAATATATTAAATTATTGTATGTTAATGTTATATTGTAATACACTTCTGTATCTATAAAATTAAAAATTTGATTTAAAAGAAGATGATAAGCGGACAATTTTTTTGTTTTAATTCTGTTATGCATAACAATTTTTTGCGCTTTTCCTAAATATTTCTTAAATTATAGACATATTGGTGATAGGTTAGATAAAATAAACAATCATATTAAGCAACTATCAGAAACAGAAGACTGTGGACTAAGATGCAAGTGGAAAAAATTTCTTGTCGTTAAAGGCTACAACGTTCGAAATGCTAAAAATCGCAAACACATATTATGGATCGTAATGTAAATTACAAATTTTCTAATTTATGTAAAAATATAATGAACATAAATATAACTTTTATTCTTTTTTACGACATAATAAATCTTGCGATAAATCAGCTCTAATCGCGCTAATTCATCTAAGATACCAATGCGATATATGTATTTTAGAAATAATAGATTAATAAATACAAGTATATTTTTAATAATTATTTGTTTTTTATTAAATTAATATTTTTTTAGACATCTCCATTTGGAACTTTGCCGGACAGCTCGCGATATAAATGGTTTCTTTGGAGTACAAATGACTTTGCAAATAATATCCTATTTCATTCTCTTAAACGAAGGGTCTTACTTCGAATATCACACGATATTACATCTGAAAGAAATAATAAACAATAACGTGATATTAAAAACATTTCTTTCTAGTATAATGTGGTTTTTCATATTTTTAACAAAACTTATATCACTGAATCACATTTGCGAAAGCGTTAGCGCTAAGGTAAACATATATTAATTGGAAATAGTATATTGTACAACCATAGTGGGAAAAGTGGTCGATTCTGAATGAGTGTGAAGTTGGTCGCACGAGCGAAGCGAGTACGACCATCACACTCATTTGGGTTCGACCACTCTTCCCACGAGTTGTTCATACTATTTTTCCTAACAAGAGCGTGAAACAGGCCGCTTTTCGCGCTTGTTTTACAATTTTATTTCTCCATTAGTTGAGAAATGGCTCCATTTTTCAACTAGTGGCGAAATGGATCGTTTTGCTCATTCAAAACAAACGCGTGAAAAGCAGCCCATTTCACGCTCGCGTTAGAAAAAAATCATTTTTGCAAATTATAAAAAAGTTATATAACAAATGACATAATCTTTAATCTTTCTTGAAGATTAATAATTGTGAATAACAATCAAATTGAAATAAATGTTAACATTGCAAAAAATTCTTTACAGTAATAAAACAGATTTAGAAAATTCTGCTAATGTAAAAATTCGAATTTGTTATTGAAAACAATACAATTATAAATGTAAACATAATTAATTTTATAACATTTCAGGCGCACAAGACCAAGAGCATTATCCACAAATTAACAAATCTCATTTGCTTTGCGGAAGCTCGCGAAGAGGTGAGATGTTTCTTATATAATCATCTCTTGATTCAAAATAATTTTTATTTAAGTATATTAAAATAAAAATTGCATTATAATGTAACGCAGATTTATCAGTTTGTTTTGCAAGTATCATTACGGCCATTGAAGTTTAGTGGTTTGGGACTATTTTATTTCGGCTACGCCTTTATTCGTAAGGTAAATCATCTTTAATATCATTCCTAACTTTATACAGAATCTTAGCTTACTAAGTTGTAAAATTTCCAATAATAATATTTCTGTTTGATATCTCTCTTCAGTTTTTCGTCTGGACTCTCACCATCGTTATTTTTATGGCGCAAATGGATTTTGTTCCTGTATGGAACACAATTGACAGAAAAATATAGCATATACTACAGCAAGTAGCTCATATATGAAATTTTGAAATTCATCACATTCTCTTTCTAACTTATTATTCAATATTTCTACTTAATATTGTAATCTAAAGCTATAAATAAATATATTGATTTATAAAATATGCAGTGTAAATAATTACAATTAATTTAATATTTTTTATATGTCACATTAATGTTTCATATACATTTATTTATATTGTCACATCAATTTATATTGTCTATGAATTGTATACATCTATTTCTTAAATAAGAGCTCTTTTAGCATTTATAAATTATATCTTGATTGAGGAATATTAAATAACATATTATATAAGGATCCTTTTAATTTGAAATGTTAATGCTTGATCAACAAGACATTATGAATTGATTTCTTATAAATTTTTTTTAATTATAAATATATAGTCACTTTACATATAATACTATAATTTTAATAAAAATTTTAATACAAAGTTAGATACCTTAATTGAGCAGTGTCTGCAAGCTAAAACCAATTTAATCATTAGCATTAATAGTGTCAAGAAACAGTAGATCGGCTATGTCATTGTGTTCGTTTAGGGAAAAGTTAGGTATAATATAACGCTAATGCATTGATCTATGTATTATTCTATCGCCTTAATAATGAGTTATATATCGGCTGGATACAGTCCAACTGTCAGTTTATGGTAGAAATGACGATTGTGATGAACATGGTGACTACTATAGAACAAGCTGTACATCCTCTGTTCTTGATCTTTCACATTCTCGGTCTCGGCATTCATACTCTGAAAAAACCTTATTTAAGTATTTTTTATAATGTAACATTGTGGATCGTTTACGGTTATGTTTTTTATTATGTAATAGTAGGACTTAAAGTAGAAAAGTGGTTCTTGGCAACATTTACTCTACTCAATATTCTAATGAACTTTCTCGTCCTCATTATATCTATTATTGTGAGTTCATATCAACACAAGGTATATACGCCACATATATTCGACTTATTGTTAGATTAATTTATAAAAGACTCTCTGTTAATCTATTATAAGTGTTCTTATAGCAGAAATATAATTGTCTAAAAATTTTTACATAAATATATATTACAATAAATGTTGGATTGTAGTTTGGCATAATATTATCTAGGAAATGCGGATGTTTGTAAAAAAACTTGCTACTGTAGACAATACATTGGAAGAGTTAGGCACTCCTAAAATATATCGAAAGTTTTATGTGTGTATAAAATGGGTATTAATTGGATGGCTAGTGTGTAGCCAAACGGCCAATATAATTGATATGATGTGGTGGTCTTATACAGTGGAGAATCAGTGGTGCATGATTATACCTTATATTACAAACCATTATCAACACGTCAACATGCTTGTAGATCTAGCATTTATAATTTGTCTGTGGTGTGTACATTATTTCTATTAATATCTAAACTATTTCTATTAATATAATAATATTATATAATATTATGTCATAATTTCTTAATTAATTTATATAGGGTAGGTAGTCCAACAATGAATCATGTAAATTTCAGAGGCTTATATCTCTCTCAATGAGTCTCAATTATTGAGTTGGAGATCTGCGTTTTTGCATACAGTTCATGAATTTAGTTGGCTACATACTGTATAAGATGACTTATAAGTCATTTTTAAAGTTTAGCCACAATTTCGATTTTTTTAAAACAATGTCAAATGGCAAATTAACTAAATAATGGACCATAAGAGCCGACGCAAGATCTAATATGCGGGAAAATTATATTTAACAAATTTTTACAATTAGTCAATACATTAAAACACATTAAAAATATCAAACGTTTCAGGCCTAAATCGGGCCCTCTTCAGTGATAATAAGTCGAAAACGCATATATATAACGTACAAAGAATTATTATGCACGCATATAGTGGCATCGCAATGGGCTGACGCGAAACGCAAGCGCAAATCTTGGAAGGATTTGCATTTTAAGAGCGTCAGATACGCGTTCCGAATCTCTTTGGAAGTATGACATGTTAAGGCGCGTATGTCCGACACGCACCCGCGCAGCAATCTACAGCGAGAATCATGTTGTCTTCTATTGTAGAAGGAGACGAAAGGCAGCAAACTGTGGCCCGACAGAACTACAGAATGCCGTAAATGTTAGGAACATTAAAAAGAGATATAGAATTCGATTGACTTACTGCGTGCTACGCGAACCGTGGTCAGGCGTCTCTGAAGGCGTCCATAGACATTCCCCGTCTGGAGAGAGCGATACGTAGTCATGTCAATTATTAATTGGAGGGGGAGGGTTCAAATGCAAGTCGTACGTTGCATGACAACAAGCACAATCTAGCAACACTACATTTATAAAATATTGCAATGGTTCATAGTGTGCAACTGGTTCATTGATGGACTACCTATCCTACACATATATTTACTGTCTTAACTATCACTTATTTTATAAATAATATTATTATAAAAATTACACTATTTAGAGAAATTAATATTCTAAAATTATAATTTTATAATAAATATAATCCATATAATTTAAAAACTAAAATAGTATATAATATATATAATACTTTACTATTTAGTTAGAACGAGATAAGCAACAAATGCTTTTGAAATTATCTCAAGCTCATTCTTCATAAGTTTTGGAATTATACAATTTTTTCTTTGCAGGTACATTGGCAACAGATTTGACAATTTAAATGAACACATGAGATGTTTGTTGTTGATAGAAGAACATGATGTAAAATATACATGGAAAAATGTTGTGCTGCCCACTCGTCGACATATCATATGTATTAAAAATTACAAACACGTGTTGTGGACCACAATGTAAATCAGTACACAAATGTATTTAGATAGATCATTGATTTTGGCCTCATTTAGCATTGTGTAAAAATGATGTATTTTTGGCAGAATTTTGAGATTTACTCAGATAATATGATCCATTTAGATTAAAAAGTAATTTTTCTCAATTCACAATTTTTTAATTCTTTATAATTAACAATTTATATGTTTTTATAGGCATCTCCATTTGGAATTGTGTCAACTTGCTCGCGAATTAAATGCAATGTTTAAAATACAGATGACTATGGAAATGATAACTTATTTGGCATGTCTGACAAGACTACTTCGTTATATTTTCTTACATATAATAAGAGGAGATATTTTTTTATTGTCGCCATTGAATTGGATTGACATCAGTTTCTGGATATCCTTATATATAGCCAGACTCTTTTGCTTAAATTATATATGTGAGAGTGTCAGCGCTAAGGTAAATCCATACATAATTTATAAAATATGTATTTACAGGATGTCATATTTAGAACATTATACATTTAATAACTCATAAAGATTGATGAAAAAAAGGGGGTTAATAAACAATCTTAGATTTTGAGACTGATGCTCGTGTTAAGTCCAGTAGGATCCAAGTCAAATTTTTTAAATGGAAATCCCTATTTTTTATTATATTATCGTTTTTTATTAATTAATTTGAACGAGTTTTTGTCTGAAATATTTTTTATTTGCCTAATACTTTTTTAAATATTCAAGAAAAACTTGGTAACTGTTTCAATATTTAGCTTACAGTATCACGATAACTGTTTATCGAAGGAAAA